>NW_021832506.1:27500-35000 GCF_006345805.1 Octopus sinensis | reverse complement strand
TCTGCCGTTCAAATTCCGCCGAGGTCGACTTTGTCTTTCATCCTTTCGGGGTCGATAAATTAAGTACCAGTTATGCACTGGGGTTGATGTAATCGACTTAATCCGTTTGTCTGTCCTTATTTGTTCGCTGTGTTTAGCCCCTTGTGGGTAGTAAAGAAATAGGTATTTCGTCTGCCGTTACGTTCTGAGTTCAAATTCCGCCGAGGTCAACTTTGCCTTTCATCCTTTCGGGGTTGATTAAATAAGTACCAGTTACATACTGGGGTCGATATTATCGACTTAATCCCTTTGTTTGTCCTTGTTTGTTCCCTCTATGTTTAGCCCCCTGAGGGTAATAAAGAAAGAAATATGCTGATCTAACATGTACTCTATCTAGATACAATCTGGATGATCCTCTGTGGTTGCTCCATGTCCACAATGGAATAACAGGGAAATCCTACCGGAACCTGAGAAAGTTTTCGAGAATTTTTCATCCATTTCTGTGTGACTAAAATACAATTCCAATCTTCCAGTAGAACTCAAGAGCAAGAAGTTATCAGGAATGTTCTAGACGTCTGAAGAAATCCTGTAGGGGTATAAACGGTCACCAGTCTAAAGGCCACCTTCGCTGCCGTTCACTTCTAGGACCACAACACTACCGCCCAGGTACAAGAGGATTTCCAGTACTTGGAGATTTAAACGTTTCCGGAATAGCCCTGCTACCCCCACTGCTACCCCCACCGTTTGATCCTAAAGACCTCGAGCAACCTGATATCGTTGAGCAAGCGAACTTACTTCGAAACTGACCCCAAGCTACGCACATTCACTCACCTGACTTTCAGGACAGCCATGCCCGTTGGAGAAAGAAAAAGGAGAGATTATTTAACTTGATTTTCGAGAAACTCAATGTTCCGAACCTCTCTTCGATCGAATGCTTTCTAAAAGGCCCTTCTAAAAAAAATTATCAATAGACGTTTTAAAAAATCCCCACCCTAGCCGGGAATTGTTCCCGAATTGTTTTAAACAAATCAGAACACGTTTTTTTAGTTTTTTTAAAATTTTCTGTCCCTCGAGGTTTTGAGGATGAAATCTTCAAATTCTCTCCCGCTTTGTCTCAAATTAGTTTATATTTTGATTTGAGTATTCCATCAAACCACGGTTGTTTTTGTCTAGAACAGTGAAATTGATGGAGACTGCAAGAGATATTCTGTCGGTTTTGTGGCTTCAGCTTTGCTTATTATTGTGTTTCTGTGTTTTCATGTTGTTGTTGTTGTTGTCGTCGTCGTCGTCGTCGATGATGATAATGATGATAATGATGGTGATGATGATGATGTGATGATGATGATGATGGTGATGGTGATGATGATGATGGTGATGGTGGTGATGATGATGATGATGATGATGATGATGATGTGATGATGATGATGATGATGATGGTGATGATGATGATGTGATGATGATGATGATGATGATGAAGATGATGTGATGATGATGATGATGGTGATGGTGATGATGATGATGTGATGATGATGATGATGGTGATGGTGATGATGATGATGATGATGGTGATGGTGATGATGATGATGATGATGATGATGATGTGATGATGATGATGATGGTGATGGTGGTGATGATGATGATGATGATGATGATGATGATGATGATGATGATGATGATGATGATGTGATGATGATGATGATGATGGTGATGGTGATGATGATGATGATGATGATGGTGATGATGATGATGATGATGATGATGATGAATATTATTATTATTATTATTATTATTATGATGATGATGATGATGATGATGATGATGATGGTGTTGCTGCTATTGTTGTTGATGTTGCTGTTTTTCTTATTGGAGCGTCTGTGAGTTGGGTTACTGTTGTGGATTTTGTCGTGTCTTCGGAGTGAAGCTGTGTGTGCCCTCCTCCTCCTCGTATCCTTGTCCCTTTTGGGTGACTGTTTGACATGTTTCGACCCGGTCTTCTCTTTCCCTACCTTTGCAGTTGTTGATCGTTTGAAGCGTTCAGAAGTTTGCCCTCCCTCGGGAGCCGGACGTAAACGTCTCCGTCCCCTTAGTTATCATGTGGGGGTTGGAGCCTTCAGCTCTTCTACTTCATTTTGTACGTGTGGGGTTGGCAGTAGAAAAGGTTTTGTCTCTTTTGTCTGAGGGCAGAAAGTCTATAAATGAGTCACATAACCACATATATAGAATCTTAGCTTTCTCCTCACCACTGTCACTGACATGTGGGAGCCATCCAGAAGTCTATCAGATCAGGAATTTGGTTGCTTTGTATAGTAAGTTCCATGCCCATTCCTGACCAGCTTTGCTGAGGCATTTTTGTTTTTACCTCCAGGATTGCCATATCTTTCTCTATATCCGCCAAGACGGCCACCACCTACCAGAAGACGGATATTTCTGGCAGCACACTAGCCGCGATAGATGGGGACTAACCAAAGTTCTCCATTCCTCAGTGCCGCCGTAGAATGACACCTAGCCTCTGCTTCTGTCTCAGTTCATAATTTAGCCATACCAAACTTCTATCCTCGACTGATGTGCGTCTTGTTTCCACATGCAATTTTCACAAGGAATTTTAGAATCTCGGCCCCAGGAATTTGTTCCGATGCAGCGGTATGAAACCTTGCTTCTCTAAGTGTTTTCCTTGACCTTGGATTATGGGCTACTCGACCCCTATTGTTTTTTTTTGCGTTTGTAATTTGATTTGCCAGTTTTAAGTCTTTTATCTCTGTTGAAATCTTGTAGATTTCTTGCAGCACTTACACAAGCAATCCTTTTCTCAGCATCTCTCCACGTGGCGGCGCTGGCGATGGCAGTGGCAGCGGTGGCGTGGTGGTGGTCGTGGTCGTGGTCGTGGTCGTGGTCGTGGTGGTGTTGCGGTGGCGTGGTGGTGGTGGTAGTGGTGGTGGTGGTGGTGGTGGTGTTGCGGTGGCGTGGTGGGGTGGTGGTGGTGGTGGTGGTGGTGGTGGTGGTGGTGTGGTGGTGGTGGTTGGTGGTGGTGGTGGTGGTGGTGGTGGTGGTGGTGGTGGTTGTGGTGGTGCTGTGGTGGTGGTGACAGCAGTGGTGTTGGTGGTGTGATGGCGGCGTGGTGGTGGTGTTCGCTTTTCTTTCAAATTTTCATTTCTCTCTTATTTAAATTTGTTATCCTTATCGCTATTATCATTGTTGTTTTTGTTGTTGTTGTTATTGTTGTTATTGTTGTTGCTGTTGGTATTGTTTTGAATGTGAATTGTTGAGATGTTTGTCGAATGCATTGCTGCTGTTTACAGACAAAAGTACACCGCATTCAGCCTTTAACCTCGTGTTGGTTTTCCGTTGGCGTGGCGATGACGTCATTTCCCGTAGTCAAGGCCACAGTATTCCGACGGTTTCCTGCCGTTGAACTTGTCCCGTTATCGAACATTATTATGAATACTTTTTCCGACATGTTTCAAAAATATTTGAAAAATATAAAAATGCTACTTTTTTCCACAAAGCTCAGAAATATTGATGCGCACCTCCTGCTAAACAGAGGGTGTCTCGAGACGAAAGCACTGGCACCGCAGTCCAGACATTGTTAAAAAGTATGCTGTACCAAGTAAAAGGCCGAAAAGATAGAAGATATTCTCACGACTTACAAAGCCCCAAGTAGCCGTGAATTTACACTATGGTGACCATAATAATAATACTAATACTACTACTACTACTACTACTACTACTAATAATAATAATAATAATAATAATAATAATAATAATAATAATAATAATGATGATGATGATGATGATGATGATAATGATAAGGATAATGATAATAATAATAATAATAATAATAATAATAATAATAATAATAATGATGATGATGATGATGATAATGATAATGATAATGATAATAATAATAATAATAATAATAATAATAATAATAATAATAATGATGATGATGATGATGATAATGATAATAATAATAATAATAATAATAATAATAATAATAATAATAATAATAATAATAATAATAATAATAATAATAATAATAATAATGGAAGCTATGCCAACATTATGGAATAACAACAGAAAAAAGATGGTATAGGCACACACCAGAAAAGGTCACAGAAAACGAGAAAGCAACCATACTCTGGGATATGCCGATACACACAGATAGAGAAATTAAGGCCAACAGACCAGATATAGTTGTCAGAGACCATGAAGAAAAAAAATGCTTTCTAATTGAAGTATCAATACCGGCTGATGACAACGTGTCTCTAAAAGAAATGGAGAAACTCTCAAAATACAAAGACCTGGAAATAGAGGTAACTAGAATGTGGAATCTGAAAACAGAAACAATTCTATCATAGTAGGTGCATTAGGCATGATAAAAAAATATTCAGACAAATACATAACAAAAACACCAGGACTTACAAACACATATAACATACAGAAAATTGCACTACTAGGCACTGCACACATCCTACCCAGAACACTTTCCATACAATAACCATCAGAGCATCACAACAAATCACAGCACATACCCAAGGCACACAGAGCTGCGCTCGGTAGTGAAGTGAAAGCACGCTATAAAAATAAAACTACTGAATAATAATAATAATAATAATAATAATAATAATAATAATAATAATAATAATAATAATAATAATAATAATAATGATGATGATGATGATGATAATGATGATAATAATAATAATACTAATAATAATAATAATAATAATGATGATGATGATGATAATGATAATAATATAAATAATGATAATAATAATAATAATAATAATAATAATAATAATAATAATAATAATAATAATAATAATAATAATAATAATAATCCTCTTTACTAAAGGCACAAAGTCTGAAATTTTGTGAGGAGGGGACTAGTCGATTATATCAGCCCCAGTATTTCACTGGTACTTATTTCATCGATCTCGAAAGGATGAAAAGAAAAGTCGACCGCAGCGGGATTTGCACTCAGAACGTGAAAACAGGCGAAATGCCGCTAATTCATTTTGCCCAGCGTGCGAACGATTCTTCTAGCTCGTCGCCTTAATAATAGCAACAACAACAATAATAATAATAATGATAATAATAATAATAGTAATAATAATAATAATAATAATAATAACTAACTCAGATACCAGGAAACCCCAAAATGGCAGAAATTCAAAAGATAGTGCTCATGGGAACTGCTCATATCCTACGCAAAATACTTTCTATGTAATCTCAAGTTTTAAAACCAAACAAATTTTCGTATGGTTTTTTTGGCATTCACTAGTACAACACTAAGTACAAAACCAAATATATGGCAACCTAGGCATAACACCAACATGAACTTCCAACTTGTTGTCTCTTGAGGTCTCTGGGTGAGACTTGGAGCCAACTTGTACAAATGTAAAGCAAAAGTCAAACATAATAATAATAATAATAATAATAATAATAATAATAATAATAATAATAATAATAATAATAATGGATTTTCTGATACAGAAGCACTCAGTGGCTCTCATGACTTCTGGATATCTTGTCTGGATACCCTGTCGGCTAGAGATGGCCGTAGTTCGTTCAAGTTTACCATACACGTATAAAAATTCAAGCAACATTCAGTGGCTGATCTTGCAACAAGCAAAACAGCTAGCTATAAAATCTTGAGCGAACTACTGCCATCTCTGACAGACAAGGTCGAACACTCAGGAAGGGAAGATATAACCCGAAACCAGGTTTGTCTGTTGGCTCTGTCGCTTGAAGGTGGTAGGGGTTCACTCCCCTGCTTACAAATATATCGGATGCTGAATGCATCGTTAAGCAGCGAGAGAAGTCCTCTTCTTGTGGTTGAAAAACCGCAGTAGCGTCCGTTCTTACGGGACAACTATGTTGAAGTGGCGACAAACATCACTTGCCAGTATAGTTACTGCTTTCATCTCTTACAGATATTTTATAACTAGCTGTTTTGCTTGTTGCTATAATTGTTGTTTTGCTTCAATTCGGCCCTGATTTAACAAACCTATAATCAAAGACGTTCCACCCACGACTATCCAAAGTAATCACTGATTAAAATATTGGACAATGTAGCTTGAGTAGTTTCTTAAATATAAGAGTGGGCACTCAAGTAATTGATCAGAGTGGGCACTCAAGTAATCGATCAGAGTGAACACTCCAGTAATCAAAGTAGTCACTCAATTCATTGATCTGAGTGAAGACTCAAGTAATCAATAGAGCAAATATCTGGAGAAAAATCAATGACAATTGATGATGTAGCATGTTTTTATTATTATTACTATTGTTTATTTTTGTTATTCTTGTTATTGTATTATTGTTGTTGCTGTTGTTGTTGTTGTTATGATGCCCAATTATTGAATATTTGAAATCCTGGCATGTTGAACAACCATATTGTTTTCAAGTGACAAATAATGTCTTTCTATCTTCTGTGAAGTTTATCAATAATTGGAATGGCTCTAACCGAGCAGCTCCAATCCAATATTATCTTTACAACATATCAGACTCCCATTTTCCTCTCTTTTATTTCATTAAAATCAACTATCGTGCAAATCAACCATCAAACTGTAACAAATAAGTGCGGGCTTGTTTCTCACAATACAACCGCCATTTTGTTGTCTTTATATGTTTAACTTGCGCGTCTTATTCTGTTATTGCAACATCAGTAATATGTTTTGTTTGGCACCAGCTCCACGTATGATGTTCGAACTTATGAGATTATGACACATATCAGATTCAGTATTTAATCTTTCTCTGCCTTCCTCTTATCTCTCCTCTTCTCTCTCTCTCTCTCTCTCTCTCTCTCTCTTTTATTTGTTCGTTGCATCATATTTTACTGTTCCGAAATAGAGAAATTACAACTTTGTTATTCCCAGTTAAGCAGGAAGTTTCAGAGGAGGGCTTCTGAGGAATTGTGTTAAATGCAGCTGGAAGTGAGGAAAGCAGAAAATATTAGCATGAGCACAGATAGGAATATTTCTCAAATTAGCATAAGACCTTTCGGTAAGGGACCAAATGGATCAACTGTAATTTGGAGGCAGATGGACTGGAGGCAGATGGACTGGAGGCAGATGGACTAGAGGCAGATGGACTGGAGGCAGATGGACTAGAGGCAGATGGACTGGAGGCAGATGGACTGGAGCCAGATGGACTGGAGCAGATGGACTGGAGCAGATGGATGGAGGCAGATGGACTGGAGGTGATGGACTGGAGTCAGATGGGACTGGAGGCAGATGGACTGGAGGCAGATGGACTGGAGGCAGATGGACTGGAGCAGATGACTAGAGCAGATGGACTGGAGGCAGATGGAATAAGGCAGATGGACTGGAGGCAGATGGACTGGAGGCAGATGGACTGGAGGCAGATGGACTGGAGGCAGATGGACTAGAGGCAGATGGACTGGAGGCAGATGGACTGGAGGCAGATGGACTGGAGGCAGATGGACTAGAGGCAGATGGACTGGAGGCAGATGGACTGGAGGCAGATGGACTAGAGGCAGATGGACTAGAGGCAGATGGACTA
>NW_021832506.1:15000-22500 GCF_006345805.1 Octopus sinensis | reverse complement strand
GGTATTGAAATATTGAAACCAATGATGCCAATCAACGCTGCCATTTCTTGTTAATTCCACAATTTTATAGAATCCATATTAAATGTAGGTCTTTTGTTGGTCTTTTAATGGTAGGAAATAGTTTTGTCCAAATTTGTTTGATTTCATTTTGACCATGCTTCAAAGAGCAATATTCTTGGATTCGATAAATTTTGATTGTTCGACATAAACCACTTAAGGAGGATTCTGAAGTTCGACAATTTAGTCTTTAGTTCCAATCAGTGGTTCTCAACCATTTCCCCCATGGGCCCCTTTAATTACTATTTTATTCTGGTGGAGCCCACTCTATACCCATACCATGTTTAAAAACTAGTTTTATAGGAACTCCTTTCAAAATTCTTATTTTGTTATCCATACATTAACTTGAGTAGGTTGAACTATATAAAATGCTTGAGAAAGAAACCTATTTCTTGCAATACATACCAATACATACATCTACAGCAAGGGTTCACAACTATTTCTTGTCTATGGACTCCTTTGATTACTATACTCTTTACTCTTTTACTTGTTTCAGTCATTTGACTGCGGCCATGCTGGAGCACCGCCTTTAGTCGAGCAAATCGAACCCGGGACTTATTCTTTGTAAGCCCAGTACTTATTCTATCGGTCTCTTTTGTCGAACCGCTAAGTGATGGGGACGTAAACACACCAGCATCGGTTGTCAAGCAATGCTAGGGGGACAAACACAGACACACAAACACACACACACATATATATATATATACATATATATACGACATGCTTCTTTCAGTTTCCGTCCACCAAATCCACTCACAAGGCATTGGTCGGCCCGGGGCTATAGCAGAAGACACTTGCCCAAGATGCCACGCAGTGGGACTGAACCCGGAACCATGTGGTTGGTTAGCAAGCTACTTACCACACAGCCACTCCTGCGCCTATGTTATTCTTTTTATTCTGGTTGACCCCCAAAACCAATCTACGTTTAAAAACAAGTTTATAAGAATTTCTTTCAAAATATTTTCTTTTCCACACATTAACTTGTGTAGGTTGATCTATGTAAAACGTTAGTGAACGAAACCTAGCTGGGTTTTTTTTTTGGGGGGGGTTGCAATAAACACGTGTAAAACAAAATGTTTTCATGAACTGCACCCTTAAAATACTACCATGGTTTCCCAATTTACTATTTTGCTTGCCTTGACTCCCCAAAATTTCTCATGTGGACCCTCAAGGGTCATAAGGACTCCAGTTGAGAACCAATTCCACATCCTCTCTAAACTTTATCCATCGATGACGGTGCCACAGAGTTTTATTTTTGTCTTTTAGACACGTTCTTCTGTTCTCCGGTCTTTGATTATTTCAAAGACGAACTCGTTTCATGTAATGATGGAATCGCAATGGAATTTTATCCCGAAATATCTCAGACATTTTAGCTTAATTTTTTCACACGAAAATAGAACTGAAAATAAACTAAAAACTTATACTATATATATATATATATATATATATATATATTAATATGTATTTCAGAACATTTTACTTGCAAATCGAACATTTCGATCGAAATATCTCAAAGATGGAAGAGTGATCATTAAATCACTGATCAAATAAAACACACGTGAATATTTTAGTTTTATATTTGATTGTTTTATTTCTTTCTTATTGATCAGTCCCGATAATTGCAGGTTAATAACAACGTTCAGGATATCAAACAGGAAATAATAAGAAAAACAACACAAAACAACAAAAGCAGCAAATAAATATTTAAACGAAAAAACAATATATATATATATATGTATATATATATATATATATATATATTGCAAAATAGTTTTGAGGATTTGTCAGAGAATAAATAAAATAATATAATTATCAGAGAATCTTATTAATGAAATATACTTTCATTTGAAATTATGAATTGCTTATTTTCATATATGACTAATTAACATTCATTATAATGAGAGATAAGTTCAAATATCTCCGAACCATTAATTATGACTTGGGTATCGATAGCTATGCATATAGGCGTATATATATATATATATATAGAGAGAGAGAGAGAGGGGGGAGATAGACAGACAGATAGATAGATAGATAGATAGATAGATAGATAGATAGATAGATAGATAGATAGATAGATAGATAGACAGATATGTGCATGTATATGTACGTACGTATGTATGTATGTAGGTAGGTAGGTAGGTAAGGATGCATGCAAGTATGTATGTATGCATATATGCTCACGTAAATATTTTCGAATATTTCAAAATGATTTCTCGTTTCATAAACAAGAATCATAGATTTGCATATTCTTTTCTGTTTGGCTGATTTAAGAAGTAATGAGAAGATTTTATGCAGACACGGAATAACTGGGTTACATAGGCTTGTAAATATATTATTTTTCTCTCCTTTATTAAGCACTTATGTAAATTATTTTTCGAATTAAAACACATTCAAAATATATGAAAATTACCTTTACACATAACATTTTTCTTCTTTATTTTTGGTCGGGGTGTGTGTGCTTGTCTCTTCTCATCAACCGCAACACTCTTTTGATGATGATGACGATAATGATGATGAGAAATTGGCAAAATGTGGAACCTCAAGACTAAAACAATACCTGTTGTCATAGGTGCCCTAGGAACGATAGCAAAAGGGACTGATTCCTACCTAGCTCAGATGTCAGGAAATCCCAAAATGGCAAAAATTCAAAAGATAGTGCCCATGGGAACTACCCATATCCTACCTAATCTCTTTACTTCCTCAGCAGATCTCTCAGGTCCTGGCTTTTATTTTGGACAACCCACACATTTCAGGTTACCCTGAGGCTGTGCTTGCCTTTCGCGAGGGACTTCCAACACTTTCCGTACCTTCAATCCGAGTTCAGTCCTTTACCACTCCAGTGCTTATTCAGTTCTCCTACCTCTGTTCTCCCCATTCCGAAAGTGAAAGAGTGAAACTCCTCCACGGAGACTCTGACTGACCCTGTGCTGGCAGACGAGATACAGGATTTTCCCAGGTTCCTACTTCATCGGCCTCTTATTCTGTTGGCACTGAGGATGAAACAAATCCATTTGTCCCTTCTTTTGTACTGACTATTGTCATACATCCAACACAGTGCTTTTCAAACTTTTTGCTGGAGCGGAACCCCAAGGAAACATTCCTCTGGCTCGAGGAATCCCTGTGCAATAATTTAATAGTCTTATGCACACATATCTACACAGGAGAATTAAAACTTACTGCCGATTTTGTAACTTCTTGCGGAACCCCCGGACTGTGCTGGCGGAACCCTAAGGTTCCGTGGAACCCTCGTTGAAAACCACTGATCCAACA
Source organism: Octopus sinensis (assembly GCF_006345805.1). Taxonomy (NCBI): domain Eukaryota; kingdom Metazoa; phylum Mollusca; class Cephalopoda; order Octopoda; family Octopodidae; genus Octopus; species Octopus sinensis. The sequence continues at coordinate 19,170 of NW_021832506.1, read as the reverse complement.
TGTGGATGTCTGTGACACCAACAGCCACGGTCGTCTGCAGCTGTTGTCTGCAACTGTCGTCTGCAGCAGTCGATCTTTTTACTTCCCTCTTTTCCACCATTAAGTGGTATAACTCTAGAATAGCCTGGTGGTATTTGAGGATCATCAGGCCCTAGAAACCCATTCAGACCCCAACAGACCACATGTCGTTGAGAGTACCTTCCATGCTTACACTTGTGAAAACATAGCTTCATGTCAAATATCCAGGTCGGTACCAGTGTCTCTGACCCTGTTCCCACACCATTCCATATCCAGCACCATTCTGTATGTCGGTGTCTAAGGTTCAAGCCCAGCTCTCATGTCTATTACTTTTCTTGGCACATAAGAACACAAGAAAAATAAAATAAAACATGAGCTGTCGCTGCTGCTGCTGCTGCTGCTGCTGTTGTTGTTGTTGTTGTTGTTGTTGCGGCGGCGGTAGTGGTGGTGGTGGCGGCTACGGCGGCGGTGGTAGTGGTAATGGTGGTGAGGATGACAATGGTGGGGCATGGTGAGGATGGTGATGGTAATGGTGATAATGGTGGTGGTGGTGATGGTGGTGGTGGTGGTGGTGTGTGGTGGTAGTGGTTGTGGTGGTGGTGGTGGTGGTGGTGGTGGTAATGATGATAATGGTGGTGGTGGTGGTAGTGGTGATGGTGGTGGTGGTGATGGTAATGATGATAATGGTGGTGGTGTGTGGTGGTAGTGGTGGTGGTGTGGTGGTATGATGATAATGGTGGTGGTGTGTGGTGGTAGTGGTGTGGTGGTGGTGGTGTGGTGGTGGTGGTAGTGGTGGTGGTGGTGGTGGTGGTGGTGGTGGTGGTGGTGGTGGTAATGATGATAATGGTGGTGGTGTGTGGTGGTAGTGGTGGTGGTGGTGGTGGTGGTGGTGGTGGGTGGTGGTCTGGTGGTGGTGGTGGTGGTGTGGTGGTAGTGGTGGTGTGGTGGTGGTGGTGGTGGTGGTGGTGGTGGTGATGGTAATGATGATAATGGTGGTGGTGGTGGGTGGTGGTGGTGGTGGTGGTGGTGGTGATGACGATGATGGTGGTGATGCTTTTGTTATTGTCATTTTAAAAATTTTGTTTTCGCTTTTTTTTCCCTCCTGTCGTATTTCTCAAATTATAATTATTTTGTGTTTATAATTATCTCTCTTAGTTCCATTATCAGTTGTCTTTTCTCTCTCCCTCTCTCTCTCTCTCTCTCTCTCTCTCTCTCTCTCTCTCTCTCTCCGTTTTTCTGTGTATCTTATATCTTTGTGGTTTCATGTTTTCAAAAATTGAGCAAGATATATCCACTGCTGACCCCATTGTGTCAAGCACCTCCTCCCGCTACAACACAAATATATTGGACCACTAACGAATAAATTAAAATGGGTAATTGCTTAAATATTCAGAGTGAAATATTTAATGAGGGATTAACTCAGAAGCAACGGCGTGTGGTGGGGGAGACATTGAAATGTTTCTAAGTATTTTGTTGTGGAAAAAAAAAGGCGGTTTTCCCGTCTAGTTATCTTCAAAAAAAGAAATCACCCTGAGAGTGGAGCCCAGTGAGACACACGACTGTCTTCGCCAAATAGCAGCAGCAGCAACAACAACAACACTAACAACAACTACAAGGACAACGATGATGATGATGATGATGATGGTGGTGGTGGTGGTGGTGGTGGTTGTGGTGGTGGTTTCAAATTCTGGCACAAGGCCAGCAAGTACGGGAGGGGGGGTAAGTCGATTACATCGACCCGGATGAAAGGCAAAATCGACCTCGGCAGAATTTGAACTCGAAACGTAAAGACGGATGAAATGCCGCTATGCATTTTTTCCCGGCGTGCTAACGAAAATAATAACAACAACAACAACAACAGCAACAACAATAATAGTAAAGATTATAAAAGGAATTCTTATGGATGCAAAGATCAATTACTCATAAGTAAAATGATCGTAGAGAATTGCCGGAGCAAAAACAATCTGAGTATGGCATGGATAGACTACAGGGAAGCGTTTGATAGTGTCGCACATAACTGGATACTCAAGGCCCTTGAGATATACAGGAGCTCTCCTGTCGTCTCCAAGGTATTCTTACAAGGTAGCATGGCCAAGTGGAACACATGTCTCCTTCTTCACCATAGTAATGGGATGAGGCAAACTAACAACATCAACATCAAACGAGGCATCTTTCAAAGTGACTCCCTCTGCCCTTAACTCTTTTGCATGGCACTGAACCCACTCTCAAACGAACTGAATAACAGCAGGTATGAGTTCAAAGTTTATAATACTACAATAAACCCTCTGTTTTATATGGACGATCTGAAGGTGTTTGCTAGAAACGACGAAGAGCTAGTAGGACTGCTAACATCTGTTAAAGAGTTCGGCAATGACATCGGGTGGATTTTGGCCTTGATAAGTATGCTAAAGCAACTTTTGTAAGAGGCAAGCTCAGGAAAACAGTTTCCATTAAATTAGATACCGACACTACTATCAAGGAGCTTGACCCACAAGAAAATTACAAATACTTGGGGATAAATGAAGGTGATGATATACAACATGATACTATGAAGGAAAAATTAAGAAAGGAGTATTACAAGAGAATAAGAGTCATACTAAAAACTGAACTCAACTCTAAAAATCGCATCGAAACCATTAACACCCTGGTACTTCCAGTAGTCCAATACAGCTTTAACATCATTAACTGGAATCTTACAGAACTCTAACGCCTGGACAAGAAAACTGCTAACATCCAAGAACCTGCACTACCCAAAAGCAGATGTTGATCGTCTGTACCTACCAAGAAGTAATAGGGAAAGAGGAATGATGCAGGTAGAACTGTGCTGTAAGACCTCCAGAATAGCAATGAACAGGTACTTATTTTAGTACAGAGGGATGGATGCTGCGGCTTGTGTGCAAACATGGAAGCAGCGAAAAATCGCATTCTATTGTCAAGGAAGCTTGCAAATTCGCAAGGGAACTTGGCTTTAACCATGAATTAGATGAAGAACTTCAAACCACTGCCACAAAACAAGTAAAACAGATCAAGCTGACTGCAAAAATGAAAGGGCAGAAACAAATTGAGGAGCAGTGGAGCCAGAAGCCTCTTCGTTGACAGTATATACTTGGAAGTCGAAATGCTGATGTAGATCATGCAACAACCCAACAGTGGCTGAGAAGCTCAGGACTAAAAGCATAGACTGAAGGTTTCATATCGGCAGCACAAGATCAAAGCTTCAGGCTAACGCTCTTCAAAATGGTTCTGGCACTAAATGCAAATTCTGCGACACATTTGAAGAAACAATAGACCATCTCATCTCGGAATGTCCTGTGCTGATACCAAACAAATATAAAAATCTCCACGATAGAGTAGGACTGTATTTACATTGGAAAATACGTAAACACTGCAAAATCAGCACTCCAGCTTACTGGTATGAACATCATCCTGAGCCAGTCGTTGAAGGTAAAAATGTCACTAGCCTCTGGAATTTTCCAGTCAACACTGACTGAACGAGCCAAGCTAATCGACCAGACATAATTATCAAAGACAAGGAAGAAAATAATTGTAGATGTAAGCGTCACACTGATAAAAAAAATATATCTGTAAAATAATTTGACTAACTGAGTAAATATTAGGACCTGGAAATTGAAATGCAAAAGATATGACATCTTAAAGCAAGAACTGTTTCTGTTATTGTAGATGCCCTAGTTATGATAAAAAAACAGGGATGTCAGAAGCATCTAGATAATATCCCAGGAGAACCATGTCGCAGAGAAATCCAAAAGATTGAACTGACAAGTACTGACCACATCCTTAGAAAAACCCTATACATTTAAAGATATTTCGCTACTTCTCACCAAGCTTCCAGTCGTAATGTAACATCCCTTATCCTTCACTCACCTCAGGACGCTGGGTGTGTCTCGGCAAATGACTGTAACAAACATGCAAATCAAAAGTAAATAATAATAATAATAATAATAATAATAATAATAATAATAATAATAATAATAATAATAATAATAATGATAATAATAATAACAACTTGCAAAAACCTGGTGGGAACACAAACCACCTCCAGTGCTTGGAAATGTTCACATCGCACTCCTCTGGAACTTCACCGTTCAAACTGACAGAAAGATAGATACAAATAGGCCAGATATTATATTGAAG
>NW_021832505.1:0-30668 GCF_006345805.1 Octopus sinensis | reverse complement strand
TGACACAATCCGTGCTGTGGTAAGTACGGGTGAGTTGAATAGAATTCAGAAAGGAACTTCGTGTGATAATGAGATCCAGCTGATGCCAGTAGTGAGATCTTGAATGTCTCCAAGATGTCTTGTGGGATGTCTTGTTGGCAAATAATGTGTTGGTGATGCACAGGTTATGGTATGTGAAAAATTCAAGTAGTCTCTCATCATTGTCATTCATGTTGCCAATATCAGGGTGTCCAACACAAATGGGCCACGAATCATGGTCAGATCCCACGCGAGCGAGAAAATCTCCTAAAAGGTAGATGTTTTCATTTGTTGGTATATTTTTAATGACACAGTTGAGATCTTATAGAACTGGTACTTGGTCTCCTCTGAGCCGTAGACAGCGGGAACATAGAAGCTGCCCAGCTTCAGATAGGCAGTAGCTAACCAATGGGACATGGATGTCCCTCTCACGGTCAGAGGTGTCCGGTGGTGCCCATATCGGACGCCAATGTCAATGGACTTATCGCCCGTGACGGTTAACACCCGTATTTTTTCTGCCACGTTTTACAGCAGCACTGAAGTGTCCTCTCTAGTTTTGCGCAGGCCTGGGCTAGAATTAAGAAAATCCTGGGTAGCCCAATCGTCAGGATTCTTCTCTCGACCTTGATGATGTAGTCCAAAGGAGTGCAGAGCATTACGTTTGGCACCAGCCAGGTTGCAGGAGCTGCTGGAAGAGTGTCGAATCGAACACTAAACTAATCATAATAACATACATAATTATAATAACATACATACATATAGCATATAAGATAAGGATACAAGTAATTATTGAACAACATGAATATAAATTAGTAAAATAATTTCAGCCCATAGATAAAAGTATCTCATTCTGCGTTTATTAATCAAGTGTATTGAGGTAATAGGCAGATGACAATGAGGTACTTGTATATATCTCCAGGGTTCCTCAGAGATTATCAAGTACAATAATAATTATAAACATGAATATAAAATAAACAAAATACATACACACATTTGAATATATATATATATATATATATATATATATATATATATATAATTTCAACAATTGAGGGCAAAATTAATTAATTATTAATCAATTTCACCAAGTGTTCTGTATGCAAAGGGACCATTCAAGGCGAATTCAAATTATTACATTATATAAAAGGGCTTAGTAAAATAAATTACTTTGCCGCATACTGAACTCATTAGAAATAGCAGCTAAAAAACTTTTTTAAAGCTATTTCTAATACTTAAAGAAAATCTCTCTCATATATAGTGTTTGCTTAATTCAACTCACAAAAGTTTGGGGGTAAGGACATCGATGTCCTACCCCAACCTTTGTGAGTTGAATTAAGCAAACACTATAAACGAGAGAGATTTTCTTTAAGTATTAGAAATAGCTTTAAAAAAGTTTTTTAGCTGCTATTTCTAATGAGTTCAGTATGCGGCAAAGTAATTTATTTTACTAAGCCCTTTTATATAATATAATTATATATATATTATTATATATATATATATATGGCTGCTCCCTCGTTATCGAGTATGGCCATTGCACGAAGCTTAACTGTTACTGGTGGTGTGATCGAACGTGACTTTTTGGCCCAGCTAAAGATCTACAATGTCTTGTACCAAATTGTCAACTAAAACCTTTGCTGGTAATAGCCGGCTGCAGTTGTAACTGGGCTTCATGTACGTAAATGTATATACATATATACATATATGTATATACATACATAACTGTATATATATATATATATATATATATTATACATACGTACATACATACATATATGGTTATACATATAAATATATATATAATAATATTAATTATATATATATTATATATATATATACATATATGGTTATACATAATTATATATATACAGTGGTGTGTGGTAAGTAGCTTGTTTACCAGCCACATGGTTCGGGTTCAGTCCCACTGCGTGGCACCTTGGGTGGGTGTCTTCTACTATAGCCTCGGGCCGACCAAAGCCTTGTGAGTGTATTTGGTAGATGGAAACTGAAAGAAGCCCTACGTATATATGTATATATGTATAATATATATATATATATATATATATATATATGTGTGTGTGTGTTGTGTGTGTGTGTTGTGTGTGCGCGTGTGTGTTTGTATGTCTGTGTGTTGTCCCCCCAACATCGCTTGACATCGCTTGTTTATGTCCCCTCACTTAGTGGTTCGGCAAAAGAGACCGATCGAATAAGTACTGGGCTTACAAAGAATAAGTCCCGGGGTCGAGTTGCTCGATTAAAGGCGGTGCACCAGCATGGCCGCAGTCAAATGACTGAAACAAGTAAAAGAGTAAAAGAGTATATATATACATATATATATCAGAAATATTAAATTTCTAAATGTCTCGAAGAGTCATGAGCGGTGGTGGAGCGAAGGTGTGGTTGTATACTGTCAACATAACGTAACTGTCCCGTAAGGGAATTACACCACCGCTGTTTAGCCCTCATATTGTGAGTATACATCCACTCTATATATATAAATATATACTGAAACATACATACACATCTACATCCATAAGTACATATAATATTCAGTTATTACTAATATTATTATTATTAATATTAGATTAGGTGTATTATGCTATTCACAACAGATAGTATATCAAAATTAAAATATAGAATATAAATATAATATCTTACAGATGTTTATGAAAGATATAAGTATATTAATTTTACAATCAATATATCATAGATTTATTATAGTTATGTCAATATTATTCTGCATACATATTGGTAAACATTTCCTAAACATTTTATTCTTTCATTTTTTAATTCCCAACCTGTTTTCCTTATCGTGTATACGTCATAAATTTTCTTAACTCTTCTCTCTCTACACACATCCCTCAGTATATGATAATATACAAAGACCTTGGCACGCGTACACAACTACTAGATTCTACAGACGCACACCATATACCCGCGTGTGAACTAATACGTACTCACATAATAATCTCAGATGAAAGCTACTACTACTACTACTATCTCCCACTTCACTCGCCGTCCTTAGATTTTAAAGCCAAATTAGTTCTACCAACTCGACGAGCAAACCGTGGTCTATTATTTTACAACGTAAATACAATATCTTCCTCCTTCCTCTCCTTCAAACACCACTCTATCCACTTCAAATACTACACCTATATCTTCATCCTATAATTCTGTTTTAAATGGCTATATATAATGCTACAATATGTTTACTTATCTATCCTACAACGGACCCGTGAATGACCCCGGAATACGTGCATAAAGCCACTCGCCAGCCAATTTCCATATCAAACCTTGTCTTCGTACACTCCTTAATCAGTAACAAACGTTCTCATTCTTATACATAGGATTTCTGGTATTTTATTTGCATTTTCCTTCAGCACAACTGTTTTCCTCCCGAACTATTCTTTCATTGCATTTTGATCAAATTCCCAACAAGTTTACACGGGGATTCTAACGAGAATGTAAACTTCACATAATCACGATATCCTTTGACTGAAGAGTAGCTTGTGGTATACCCCATGTTAGGATAATATGCTACTTTCGTGGTTCTCTTAGCTATGAAGATTATGTAGCCTGTATTGTGTCTACGCTATTCCCTACACACACATACGCATATATCTATATACTCTAGATAAATATCCCTTCGTTGCGAGCGTATCCCACAACAGAATATTTTGGTAGACTTTTGGTACAGCATTCCCTCATAAGATACCTTTTCTACGTTCTGGTGAGGATTTTCCATTTTTTTCACCTCAACGTTGCAGATGATGGCAGGAAGCTCTTTAGAAATTGTTTTAATATGTGTTGATTTTTTTGACATCCGCTATCCCAATCGGTACCGATTTTGGCCAATGCTTTTGAACGACGCATTTAAAAAAGTTTTAAATGAAAAATTTGGGAATTCAGTGACCACCATTATAATCCATACTTTCTTTCTTTTCAAACGAAGTGAAACGTAATTTGAGAACAATGGCGACATCTTAAATAGTTTGTTCGGTAACCTTTCATATTCTCATAACGATGTTATTTTTCCTGCAGCTTTTGCATTTTTTGTCCGATTCTGATGAAAATCGATGAGTGATCGAGGTTGACGGCAGTAAGTTGATCTCAGTATATGACGTTGAAAAATCACTAATTGCGCCAGGGCAGTAGCTTTCTAAAATCAATAGATGTTTAGAGTGCAAATACCAGTAGGGGCTTTGTTTTTGGCCGTAAATTTCATGTTTTCTATCCGATTTTAATGAAATTTGAGATATAGGTAAATGATTGGTGGGGGAGGCGGAAAAGGTATTTATTTAATTCAAAATGGCTTGAAATAGGCATAAATGCAAATAAGCATATTCTTAGACACATTCTTATCGATTTTATAGAAATTTTATACGTGATTATAGTTCATGTGTATTTGTTGATGCCAGCATGAAGAGTTGACAAATAATCGATATCTGCGCGTGAGCAGAGGATTTTAAGAAATCAATAGGGTTTTTGCATGCAATCACCCATAGGATTAATATTTTATACAGTAACTTTTACAGAATTCATCCGATTTTGATGAGCTTTCACTTTTAGGAAAGTTTAATTGTCGGAGACATGTAGAAGAATTAAAATTAAACTAGTGCGAGGCAAAAATCCTCAAATCATTCACAATAAAATAATGAACTGATTTTGAAGAACCGTGAGCAAAATTAAGCACTTCGACGTATGAAACATCCGTACTAAGATTTAAAGTTAATGGGATATTTTCGTGTAAATGGTCACATGGAATCTGTTTTATGATATAACCTTACCATTTTTCTTCGGATTTTGCTGAGATTGGACACACTGATCAATTTTGTACCGCGAGTGGTATTAAGGGGAAAGAGATAAAGAAACATCGAACAAATCGACCTCAGAACTTATTCTTTGTAAGCCTAGTACTTATTCTATCGGTTTCTTTTTCTGAACCGCTAAGACGTAAACACACCAGTATCGGTTGTCAGGCGATGTTGGGAAGACAAACACAGACACACAAACATATACATACACACATACATATATATATACTTACATACGACAGGCTTCTTTCAGTTTCTGCCAATGAAATCTACTCACAAATCGGCCTGAGGTTATAGCAGAAGACACTTGCCAAAGGTGCCACAAAGTGGGACTGAACCCGGAACCATGTGGTTCGTAAGCAAGATACTTACCACACAGCCACTCCTACGCCTATATATATATATATATATATATATATATATATATATATATATTGAGAGAGACAAAGAGAGAGAGAAGAAATAATTATTTATGCAATTAAAAGTTAAACTGATGGTTTAAAGTGCAGATAATAAAGAGATGCGCTCAAACTGTCAAATTCTTAAAATACGTAAATGAAGAATGCCTAAAAGTGTTGTATGAGCAACTTAAGAAAATTTTATTTGTAATAGAATGTCAAAAGTGAAATTTACGTTATCACAAACAATAAACACGTATCAATTATTAGTCCTAAAGAATTATGCAAGTTCAGGTGAAGTTTCTGCTGATGAATATGTCTCGATTCACCTGAAAACTTATGTAATTTTTAAGTGTTTTTAAAAGATTTCACGTCTGGAGAGATGGAGCAGCATTAGCAGAGTAATTCTTTAATACATTAGCAGCACCCGTAGAAATTCCGCGGAAAATGCGAAAGTTTTTAGATGGTTGTAAGTTTATGTAGAGACATAAAAATTAGCGCTCCTTTATAAATTGTATATTCTACATAATTGTCGTTTTAAAACACCTTCAGTCCTTCTGGATAAGACCCTCTGCTTCTCTTGGTGCCATTGCCCATTTGGTTTCATTCTTTCTGTTGTTCGCTTACATCGTCTCTCATCTTTGGTTTATAAACAAATAACATTTTTCAAGCGAGCAGACGATTGCACTTATGCGCATGCTTTAAGTAATAGGTGGTATTAAAAAATATATCAATTACAAACATTACACTCTTCACATACACTCACCAACGCAACCTCCACCACCACCACCACTAACACCACCAACACATTCATCATCATCATCTCTCTCTCTCTCTCTCTCTCTCTCTCTCTTTCTCTGCCTTTCTTTAATCTCACCATCAGAACATCGATCCTCTGCTACAATTCTGTTTCTCACTCTCCTCTATATCACTACCTTCAACCAACATTTTTAACCACGTAATAACTATTACGTTCCCCCTACCACACGTCATAGACGCTTCTCTTACCCTCTTTTTCTCTCCCTCCTTTTCTCTCTGCCTGTTTTTCTCTCGCTCTTCACCTTACCCGCTTTTTCCCTCTACTCCATCTTTTCTCTCGCTCTTCGCATCACAGCATTAATCACTTCAAGTTATAATCAAATATTCAAATACTAAACTGCATCGATTCATTCGATCAGTCCCATTTGTCAACAAATTTGGAACGTTTTAACCATTTGAGAAATCCTAATGTAAAGCAAATAGCAATGTTTTTTTAATGTTATTCTTTAAACCTCGTAAATCTGAAGATGTGGAATAGCAAAGTCAATGTTCCGTTTAATAAGTTAGGTATTTTCATCTTTCATAATTTAAGCGCGAATTGAATGAAATCTGAGATAGATACCATGGACGTTCCGTTTAAGCTGCTACAGGCCAACATTTACAGGAATGATGAAGGGGTTGAAGTGTTTAGCACAGAGGTTCATACTGAAAACGAACTGAGGTTTAAGATCGAGGAGCAAAGGAATAGACGAGTCGGTAGTAGTAGTACTGCTTGTGGGGTCAAGAGCTCAGCCAACTCCTACAAGAATCTGTAGCATGACAGTGACAGTGGCAAAACAAAGAGAAGAGATATCCTGCCTGCGAGATAGCTGTTAGATTATGTCTGTTAGGGGTAGAGTAAAATTTAGCCACGTCACCCTTCTTTCGATGCAATCCCGGATGTGTATCACCCTTCCAGGTGTAGAAAGATTTCTTCATTGTGTGTTTCACTTGAGCATTGTAAATGGTCTGAAGTTTTGGCTGCAAAGAGAAGGATTGGACTTTAAAATACCGTACTAGCTATGCAAAGGATCTACTTTCGCCACGAAAGATCTTCACTGCTAATAATGCTCAGCGAAGGTTACGTTTTCAAGTAAGATTGTGAAGGACACTTGTCTAATCTTCAGCCCATTACAAATGGCCGTGTTTCAACACCATGTCCACGGCTATGCTGTATCCTTTCTCTGTCTCTAATGGCCTATTTCAATGGTAGTCTTAAACCACATCTCTGTTCAAAACCGCCACCTAGTAATTTTAAGTGCCTTTAGTGAAGTCCATATTGTCTTAAACATTCTTCAGTTGAAGAATACCATCTTTTCTCCTTCCCTCTAGACTTGGTCATCCTGTGAATCGGTTTCAAGCCTGCTTTACTCCTACTCGAAAGAAAATATGAAATCTGTCCTTATTCAACGGTATGAAAATATATATCCCCGTTCTTGGTGTATAAACAATTTAAACTTTATTCAAGACAATACTTTGGAAATATCGTCAGGCTAACGAAATAACTGGAGACGAACTGGGAGTCTTTTGACACACAGAATCCGAAACGGACATCAATTTAATACGATCACATCAGAATTGTAAGATACTGGATCCAGAGAATGTCTTTGTTTTGTTTTCGAATAAACCAGCTTATGAAGAACGTACTAATATACATAGAAATTGCATTGTCTTCAAAACTAGGATTTTTTTAACTTCTACTGAAAAGCTAGCAAATATCTCTAAATTTCTACAGACAGCTTACATTATTGTTCATGCCTATTTTTTCATGAATTTGTGTTTGAATGGTTTTCTTTAGTGCTGAACCTCAATAGCCCAGCATCGTATTTAATTGCAATCTGCCTTGATAAGACACGGATGTTGGATGATTTTCTCCGGCTGAACTAAAGTCTGTCCATTCACATAAAACAACCCTGGGACTAATGCTCGCTGCGGCCATTATTTCATTACCCGATGTTTACACCAGACCTTTAATAAAATAATCGATAAACCATAATAGACATTCGTACTACATTTCCCAATATATTTCCCCTTAAATATGAGGAAAATAGTGAAAATTGAAGGTTTGGGTATCTTGAAATCTAGACGTAATCCTAAAAAATGGATTCCACATTTGAATTCAGCAAAGTTATTTAACAGAGAGGTACTCTTCTATAGCTTGTTGTTGTATATGAGTATACTGTAAGCGATAGAATGGGTAAGAGCTTCTAAATATAGGGTTAGGTTTAGGGTTTGGGTATGCTTAATATGGATAAAACATTGCAGTGGACCAAACACGGATTGCACTTTGGCAAGGCATAGCACCCATACTTCATTCAATTTACGCATAGAGTTGACGCCATAGGAAACAATATGACAGGCGTAGTCTTAGTTTGAACCTCATTCATTCACCAACGGTAACATAGACATGATGCTTGACAGAGGAACCCCTGTCATGTCAGTGGACTGAACCGCCATGTTTCCAAACAGTATTACTACTGACGTCTTCGGACCTATCAAACGTAGGTGTTATTAAGCTACCGAATTGCGTAAATGACTTATACTAAAATCAGTTCTTCATCTCGCATCGATTATCGTTTGGATAACCAAGAGGCACATTAAACTGTGGAACCTCTCACGGTGCAGCTTTCGAAAATAATCTACAGACCTAAGCTGAAATCTCATCTGAAAGGGAGTGTCTCCAGGACCCCTGTTACAGTCCCCTTCAACTCCTTCATCTTGAGGAACAAATAAAAATCACAGGGCGGGACATTTACATAATTTATTCATAGAGGTTTTTTTCTAGGTTTCGTGTGTCTTTACTGTCCATTAGTAGGATCATCAAGGATCTGTGAACTGGATCTGTGGATCAGAGAGAGAGAATTTATTTGAATATATATATGTCTTGCAAACAACTTGCACATGCAAGTGCTACCAGTTTAAAGCTCCGTATACCGGAAGCTAGCAAGTGTATGGGTCATCAGGAGAGAATGCGCGCCGTTTCGGGGCCTAACTCTCGACGGCATCAATGCGCACCGGCCCCCCTCACTGATACGAGGCCCAGCTTGCTAGATCAGCTGGTTATGAAGTTAAACTCAATATACTTCTAGCCATCGCTCATCGTCTCTTGTTAACCAAATCCACTGGCTAGCCTTCTCCACTGTAGATTGGATATCAGTCATGGTGGTATTGACTTTACGATGAGTTAGGCCTAGCGATAACAACAGTCGTCTCACGCTGTATCCAACAAACCCTCTACATCCGACTTCGATAGGAAAATGTTCCACTTTCCAGCCTGCGTCTTCACATTCCTCGAGGAGGTTTTCATAACGGCTCAATTTTCGAGCCCGAGCGGCGTCCATATTATCTTCATGAGGAACCGTTAGCTCGACTATATTTACAACTTTCTTTCTTTCACACCACATCAAAATATCTGTTTTTTTCGAAACTGGGATGGGAAAGAAAACCTGGCACCCAGGTAAATCTGCAGTTACCTCCCAATAGCCGTTCCACTTTTCATTTTTCTCAGGAAGTTTCTTGATCTTCTTCTTGAAACGGATCCGCTGTCCTGGTCGCACGAAGGTAATGAAATCTCTTGATGGTACTTTCAACGGTTTTTCCTCAGTGTTGTTGAGATGGATTTTGTTCTTTATAACATTGAAGATAACCTTAAGGACCAAGTTGTGCCTCCATGTATACTTGTTCAATGCTAATGAATAGTTGGAAAAAATATGTTTTAGTGTACCGACCTTTCCACATTTGCAGATGTCATTCTCTAAGACGTTCCATCTTACTAGATTCGTAGGTGATGGCAAAACATCATAAGTTGAACGAATCAGGAAACTCAGCCGAGATGTTGTCCACTTTCACATCTCATCCCAACTTATCTTCCTCTCAACAGCATGTTCTTCCCATCTCGTCATCTGACCTTGATGAACACATCGGATCAAATGAAGATCTCTTCTCTCTGCTTCTCTTGTTTTGACGCTGTTGCTAACAACAGATCTGCGTTCACTCCGCATCATGCTTGCAAACGGTCTGAATTGATCTGCGCCAAAACCAAGTCCTTTCCGATGATTCTGCGTTGCTCCCACCATATCTCTGTGTATAAGAGAAGACAAAATGTCGTCAGTTTCTGCTTCTGCTTTCCACTTCCTGGCTGTGTTCATCTCTGGTGGGTTACGCCTGATTTTCATATCCTTCGATTCTCTCAGCATCATGACCGTCCGTATCTTCCCCAGCTTATATATTTCGACTATTGATGCAACAACCTCTTTTATGATAAAGAGCTGAGTTGTTCAACATACGAGGTAGGCCTAGCCACTTTCTAATGAACACATTACATTTTTGTTCAATGCTTTCAACTCGTGACAATGCTACTTCGTATATTAAAAGTGGCCACGCAAGTCGCGGGTACAAGCCGAACTGCAAGCACCAAATTTTATATTTACCTGGTAACCTCGAATTATCAATCGCTGATAACCCAGCTTCGGCCTGTTTCATAATTTCAATCCCATGACTTCTGTCTGACAAGGTTCCAGCGTATACTCGTCCCAAGCTCTTGACGGGCTCTTCCTTGACTGTTGGAATGCTTTCTTCAGATATCCGGAACTTAAATTCTTTCTGCACTCCTTTAACAAATGTCAGACTACGCGGCTTTTTGGCTCTAAATCGCATCCTTGACCACCTTACAAGTTCGTCTAATCTCAAGAGGGCATTCTGCATGATTTGTTTATCTGTAGCTAGAAATGACACATCATCCATGAACTCTTTCTTAGGCGATTGTACATGGGCGATTTGTTCCGGAAAATCTACACCTTTCAAAATCAACTCCTAACCAAGATAAACAATGTGACAGATATTGTACAGCCAGCAGCAATGTCAACCTCTAAACTGTCATAGTACATCCTCATTATTTTGATCACTTTGTCAGGAATATGGAAGTGGTCCATGGCTGTTATTAGTAATTCGTGTGGCACTGAACCATACGCGTTAGCTAGGTCGAGGCTTACCACGTTCAGACTTTTCTTGTTCTGTTTGGCGTCCTGGATCGCTTTCCAAATCGAAAAACAGTGTTCAACGCATCCAGGGATCCCGGGTATTCCGGCCTATTGTAGAGATTCATCAACATATCCGTTACTCTGTAAATATGCCACTGTTCTCCTCGACGGAATTCCCATAAAAATCTTGCCTTCCACATTCAATAAGGATATCGGCCTTAACTGTTTTATGGTCTTTGTATTGGCCTCTTTCGCCAGGTATATTACACCAATCCCCTGCCTTACACCAATCCTCTACTATAGTCTCCTCGCGCTACAGTTTTCGGAGTAGGACGAAGAGCTTCTTTCGCAGACGATTGCAGTATTTGTAGGCTTTATATGAGACGCCATCACCTCCTGGGGCACTCTCTGCTCTAGCTTTTCTTACAAAGTCATTCACCTCTCTCCCTGATGTCCCCAATCTGGAATTCGATATCAGGTCCTGAGAGATGATTTAGCCCATGTAGAGGTGGCAGCGGCTGGTTACGGGCGGATCGTTGTAGGTTTCCTTGATATGAGCATCCAATTCTTCTTTATATATACATGTACTTACACACACACACCCTAACATATACATATATAATGTTTATAACAAATAACATTTAATGAGTATATCTTCAATTATAAGTATATATGTAGAGAGAGAGAGAGGAGAGAGAAAGCGAAAGAGAGAAGAAAGAAGAAAGATAGAATGAAAGAAAGAAAGAGTGAGAGAGAGACAGAGAGAATTAACAATTTGAATATACAAACTCAATCCCATTATTATCATAATTAGACTGTATATCTACGTTGCCAAAAAATAAACTGTTACATCGGTTGGGACCTAAAGGACATTCAGCGTAAACCTACCATCTGAAGGGACCAGCCTTGCCATTCGCTATCTGCTTTGATATTATATCCCTTCTCTTACTATACATATATATATTAATAGCAGCGGTATACCAACAAAAGAATGAATGGGACCTCAGTATTATGTAAATAGAGGAATTTATCTGTGACATGTGAAACCCCATACGTCAAACCTGTAATACATACATATGTATGTATTACATAGGAATACATATATATATATATATATATATATATATATATATATATATATATATATGGAAGCACTCCGTCGGTTACGACGATGAGGGTTCCGGTTGATCCGACGAACGGAACAGCCTGCTCGTGAATTAACGTGTAAGTGGCTGAGCACTCCACAGACACGTGTACCCTTAACGTAGTTCTCGGGGATATTCAGCGTGACACAGAGAGTGACTAGGCCGGCCCTTTGAAATACAGGTACAACAGAGAAGAAGAAGAAAGAGTGAGAGAATGTTGTGGTGAAAGAGTACAGCAGGGATTACCACCATCCCTGCCGGAGCCTCATGAAGCTTTAGGTGTTTTCGCTCAACAGACACTCACAACGCCCGTCTGGGAATCGAAACCGCGATCCTACGACCGCGAGTCCGCTGCCCTAACCACTGGGCCATTGCGCCCATATATATATATATATATATATATATATATATATATATATATATATATATATATATATATATATATATAATATATATATATATATATATATATATATATATATAATATATATATAATATATATATAATATATATAATATATATATATATATATATGATATAATATTATAAATATATATATATATAAATATATATATATATATATATATATATATATATATATCTATATATATATATATATATATATATATATATATATATATATATATATAGTATATATATATATATAATATTAAAGTAAAGTGTAACGACAGAAGGCTTAAATGTTAAAAAATATCTTATTTGTGTCAAAATGTCTGGAGAATATTGAAAATTTTTTTTTCCTTTCCTTAAAATGACATAATTTAAAATTTGTTTTAAAGAAATTACGGTTCTTGTGACGTTATGTTTATATGCATGGAGTTATCGTTGTTTTATTTCCAGGAGATTTCTAAATAAGGGGAGTGTAGTGAGTGATTTCTCCGGTGTAAGGGAGATAATCGCTTAAAATTTTGTTTTCCCTTTTCCTTGTTAATTTCTCTGTGTCAGTATGTTCGGGTGGTTGAGTCTGGGTTTGTACTTTTCAATGAAGAATGTTTCCTTGTTCAGTCTCATTTGTGTTGATGATCCGAAAGCACATTGGTAAAATGGGAAGATTAAAAATTGTGGCAGTAGTTGCTTTGCGCATTTCTCAATGTGCTCACTAAAAGGTATCATTCTATATTCTGGGAATGCAATCTGTTGTCGATGCAGTGTGCATCTACGCCTGAGTGATAGTCCCGTGGAACCCACGTAGTCTTGGTGGCAGCCCGGGCATTTAATAACATAAATTATGTTTTCAGAGGCACAAGTAAAGTTAGATTTGATCTTAAATTTCTGTCCTCTTTTAAAGAAGAATTCTGATCCTTCCAATAGGTTAGGACATGTTGCACAGTTCGATCTACCACATTTTTTTTACTTTTGCATCCGTAATTTTAGAAGACAATTTGCCTTTTGTGAGAATCTTTTTAAGTGATTTAGGCTGTTTGTAGCTTTTAATGATTTGGTGTATGTTTAGAATTTCCTTTAATTTTGGGTTTTTATGAAGTATTGGTAAATTCTGGGTGATGATGGTGAAGGCTTCTTTGTTTCTGGGGTTGTATGTAGATATGTAAGGTAGTATTTTCGGGGAAGGTGTGTTGTTGTGTGAACTTTTCTTAAAGTTTCTATGTTGATTTCTGTTTGCACGTCTGATCCCATCCTCTATGAGTTGAGCTGGGTAATGTCTGTCAATTAGGGTGTTTTTGAGTTCTTGCAGTCTAAAGTTCCTGGTATTTTGTTCTGGCACTATTGTGCATATCCTTCTTGCAAGGTTGAAGGGGATGTTTGTTTTAGTGTGTCTTGGGTGGCATGAATTAAAAAGAAGGTATTGTTTGGCGTCTGTGGTTTTGTAAAAAATGTCTGTTTCTATTTTAAGGTTAATTTTTTTAATTAGTATATCCAAGAACGGGAGCTCCTTTTGGTTGTATTCCATTGTGAACTGTATATTTGGGTTTATGCTGTTCAATAGTTTTTAAATTTTAGGAGTTTATCTATGTTTTCATTCCAGAGAATGAAACAATCGTCTAGGAATCGTTTCCAATTCTGTTTTATGTATTGAGAGAGGGAGTTTCCAAAGATTGATAGAGATTCCTGGTAAATGATTATTTCCATGTATCCCATTGTTAAGTTCGCAATGACTGGTGCTGCCCTTGTACCCATAGCAATTCCGGATTTTTGACGGAATAGATAACTCCTAAAATTTAAAAACCTATACCCACAGGGTTTTATTTTTGGCCGTAAATTTCATATTTTTCATCCGATTTTAATGAAATATGAAGTGTAGATAAATGTGCATACAGACATTATTAACGATTTTGTAGAAATTTTACACGTGATTACAGTTCATGTCCATTAGTTGATACCAGATTAAGAGTTGACAAAAAATCGATAACTGCGTTTTAAAAAATCAATCGGCTTATTGTATGCAATCACACATAGGATTAGTATTTTAGGCTGTAACTTTTACACAATTCATCCGATTTTGATGAACTTCGACTTTTAGGTAAAGTTTAAGGCCTGAGTCATGTAGTAGCATTAAAATTAAAATGATGAAAGGCAGAAATCGTCAAAATCATTCACAATGAAATAACGAACTGATTTTGAAGAAAATTGTCCAGTGTGTAAAATTATAATATATAAAACGTCGGTTATTTATATAACGTATTGAGATTAAAATGTCAATGGAATATTTTCATGTAAATGGTCACATGGATTCTATTTTATGACATAACCTTACCACTTTTCTTTAGATTTTACTCAGATTGAACACACTGCTTATGCTTATTTTGTAACAACGATGACATTCAGGGGGGGGGAGAAATAAACAGACATCACTCTCAATGTGTCGAAGTACACCCAAACGTTTCACTGCTATTTCAGACGCCCAGTATGGAGGAGTATGTCGAAAGCGTTAAGCGGGTAAAATGCCTGCCGAATCAGATATAACATCTTAATTGGTAACAGTTGGTAGAGAGAATGTAGAAGATTTCGATACAAGATCAGAGGTGGGCTTAACTTCTACACGGAAAACACGAGTAAAGCCGGGTCCAACATCGTGTATATATGTATATATATATGGAGGCAGAAGTTCTAGTGGTTAGAGCAGCAGACTCGCGCTCGAGGGATCGCGGTTTCGAATCTCAGATTATGCGATGTTTGATTATGAGCGGAACACCTCAGCTCCACCACATTCTCTCACTCTTTCCTCCTACTTCTAGCAGCTCACCGGCAGAGGTCCAGTGCCCCGTCCCTTATGAGCCAGGCATGGCTCGAGAATGAACAAACAACAATATATATATACTATTTTTTTATTTAATGGACACAGTACCTGACTTTAAGTTCAGTTTCATATGTTGAGGGATATCTCAAACATATACACATGGCACAAACAACATATCGTTACGAACTAAAGAAAAATGAATAAGAGAAGAAACTTGAGAAAACTGAGAATATAGCATATAGAAAATGTAGAAAGTTAAAACAAAAGAAAATGAAAACACAAAAATCTAAAAATTAAAAAGTAGAAAAGGTGAAAGTGTAATCCTTTTTAGCTCTTAAATTAAAGGGATGGAAAGATAGCAAAATGTTAATAAAGAATAGGTAGCGAACTTAGTAGCTTTGCTTGTGTCCTTATGTCGGAAGGAGGCTACGTGATTGGCATACCGATTTTTAAGTTTATTCTTTTTATCTAAGTATGTATGTATATATAAGTATGTTTGTATGTATGTTTGTATGTATGTACGTTCTCTCTGTCTCTCTCGCTCTATCTATCTATCTATCTATCCGACGATTTGGCGGCGAGGTTGGCCCTCGACCAACACTTCAACGCCAAACACGAAGGGTGTGTTGTCAGAGCTAGGATGCGTGCTCTAAGGAACGAAGGTGTTAGAGCCGCGAGAGAAGCCCGGGTGGCAGAAGCGCAACAGAGCAACAAAGTCATCTACCTCTGGTAGATGAACAGGGGCACAACGGAGCAACAAAGTCGTCTACCCCTGGTAGATGAACAGGGGTGCGAATTGCTCGAGCCAAGTAAAACGTGTGAGGCCTTCCAACAGCATTTTGGCCGACTGTTCGGGACTAGTGGCGGGCAAGAACTTAGGGTGGACTTCGGTACCTACCTACACAGCCTACCACGATTCTCGACAAGAGAGGCAGGGCGCTGCGAAGGTGCCATCAGGGCGGCGGAAGCGCAGGACGCGATGGCAGAATGCTCGAGATACAAATCGATGGGTTTTGTTTGTCTACACCACGAGCTTTACAGTTGTATTCCAGACTTTTTGGAGACGTCTTGGCAGCGGTGTACTGCAACTGCCAGCAAAACTAGAGCATTCCTGGTTTTGTGATCCGAGGAGCCGTAACACTGCTGAAGAAAGATCTCAACAAGGGGAATGTTATAGATAACTTTAGGCCCATTACTTTGCTGATGGGAGGACTTGAAAATTTTGGCCAAGGTGTTAGCCAAGAGGTTGGCGCTTGTCATCGAGAAACTGGTCGACAAGGCGCAAACGTGCGCCGTGCCGGGCCGGAGCATCCATGACGACCGCCACCTGATGCGCTACATCATAGACAGGGTAGTTAAGGAATCTGGCACGGGTGGAGCGCAGATCAATTTGGATCAATCGAAAGCTTTCGATAGGGTAGACCATCGATACTTGGAAGCTGTCCTCAGAGCGGCTGGATTCGGTCCCGTCTTCCGCGGCTGGATAGCCGCTTTGTACACAGGCATCCGTACGGTAATTCGCGAAAATGGACTTCTATATAGACCTTTAGACATTGCACGTTATGTCCGTTACGGATGCCTCCTCTCGTCGCTTCCGAACGCATTGACTCTCGAGCCATTATTACGGAAGCTGCCAAATATGAGGGTCATCCCACGAGAATTGGGATTCGTGACGAGCGTGTCGGCATACGAGCACATCGAGCATGTCGGCGAGACACTGAAAGACTACGTAGCGGTGACAGGACCGAAAATCAACCGGGAAAAATCAGTGGGCTTGCGACTCGGCACCTGGAGAAGCAAGCCCATGCAGTCCACCAGCGCCTCCGTTGTGGGACGCTGGACCGACGGTCCGGTCGAGTTTCTCAGGTTCTGGTTTGGGCGAGACCTCCAAATGGCGAAAAAGTGGAACGAGATAATGAGCAGGGTGGCCACTCTCGCCCGGCAATGGGCTGAGAGAAACTGTCCCTAAAATGTCGGGCGGAGGTGGCGAACTCGTACATCGCGTACGTCATCTACTACCGCCTGACCGTCGTGCCTTGTCCCGACCCTACCATCACCAAACTAGAACGCATTCTCTTTCGCGTCATGTGGAAAGGATGCGTCCCGATGCGATCCATTTGCTGTCAACACCGTTAAAGGGGAGGGCTGGCCATGCCTTTTTTTATGATGCGCAGACACGCGCTGAGACTGCGACATCTCAGGCTCTACGTAGACGACGGTGAACAGGTGTGGTCGCCGTTTGTGAGGCACGCTTCCCCGCAACTCATCTCCATGACCGAACTGCAGCCGTGGATCAAAAAGAGGCAGAGAAGGGGCGAATGGCACCGCGAGTGTCCCGTTGCTGTCAAGCAATTATGCCGTCCTGGGTCGACCATGAGTGACATCAACACAACCCAAGCATTCTATAGGGGATTAGTGGAGGGGAGGTGCGACAACGAGCTCGGGGCGAACCTGGACGTCGACGGAAATATCTGACCCGCCTGTTCAAGACGACTTTCGGGCCAGGGCCCATTCACAACATCCAGAGATCCTTTACCTGGCAGTGCTACCGAGAAGCGCTACTCCTTCGGGATAAACTCAACAGACACAGCTCGAAGAATACGGGGCCGACCTGCCCGAGATGCGGACAGTGACGAAACCGTTCTGCACGCACTCGTGCAGTGTCCAAACATTTCCGAACTGTGGGCTTATGTCGAACAACTGCTGTCATGTGTGGGACGAGTCGGTTTAACAGCCGAGTCTATCGTCAATATTGTCACGCCTCTTTCTTTCAAGCAGAAAGGAAGAGCTATTTTCATCATATGGCGAAATAATGTATCTGGTGGACGCGTATGAAAGGATTGGAGACAAACGCTTTCCCCTCTGGTCAATCTTTCAACATCTTCTTGTATCATCTCTTCAAGGATCACTTGAAAAACAAAGTGAGAGCAGAGATGCAAGTTTTGTCTAGCGAATGTTTTAAGAAAGATGGGTGAATGTAGCAAGGATGGTACGTATGAATGACGAAGCATAATCCTATGAAACCGGAAATTTAAAACAGAGTGTTACTTGAAAACAAATGTGGTAAATAAGACATTTTTAAGGAAATTAACTATGTGCGCGGGTTTAAGTGAAATGTTTGAAGTTACTCCTGTCAGTAAATTATGAACTTACATTTATCAGTAATTCCTTCAACAACAACAAACACAAAACACAAAACGTTGCAAAAGTAAATAAGAAATTTACAGAAGTGTACGGATTGAATTGGAATTTATGAAGTTACAGCCTCCGGGAAAATCAGCAGAGAAATAGAAAGATTCCAGCATCTCACCTCAACCTTTTCTTACCAACTGTCTTTAATGACTGCATCGGCGATCCCTTTCTTCTCGTTGGTAAGGGTTGCAATGAGTGGGTGCTTCATGTCATCTTTCTGCTCAACCCGTTACATTCCAATTGGTTCAAGCAAGCTAATATTAAACCAGCTAATGCCATTTTCAATTAACACAGAATTTATGAAGTGTAGAGTCTGCATTCAGCCCTCGGTGAGCATAATCTTCCATCATAGAATTCTTGTCAGTATTCCACAGGCGAAGAACATTGGAAGAACTTGAATAGGTGCAGAGGACAGCAAACGTAATACACAACTGAAATGGCATCCGACATGCAGTAGCTTCAAGTATAGTGTGCTCCAAACTCTCATCATTTTGGAGGAGACCAACTCATATGTACGCATCTTTAAATGTTGCATAATTTCACCTCCTACACTGCTCACTTCTCAAAGCGCTTAGCACCTGGAACATCCGAAATAGCAATCGTAAATGAATTTTTTTTACGTCCTTAGGAATCACTGTGTTCATTCTGCAGCCGATGGTATTGATTTTCTCCTGAGTGTTCATGGTTTTTGTACGTTCATTAAACACATAACGCATAGGAATGTTAGGGTACAAGTACTTCCGTTAATTGTGCTCATTCAGTTTGAACCATGCAGTGAGAGTATTGTCACGATCTCTCTGTTCTTGAGCAGGTTGCTAAGTGCTACCTCTGTGAAAGCTCAGTCTCCGATGGTCTTCAAAGTGAACTGCTAAACTGTAGACAGTGTGGGACGAGTCATGCAGCTTCTACATAGACATTCTCCATAAGGCTTTAGAAGCTGAAACATATCAACACGCAAAATAATTTCTGATTTAACCATGAGGTTGCTGAGTCTGTCCACCTTCTGCAACTGCATCATTCCTTACTTCAACTGAAGCGCTATCACGACCGTTTTAGACATACTTGCATATATACTTGACATTTTTACAGATGAGCAAACTTCAACGTTAATATGAGCTCGGAATTTCTTTAATAGGTAAGCATAGTATGGAACGACATACCAGTTGTTAAAAGAATGGCATCCAACTTGTGATGTGATCCCTTTATTGTGCCTCCTGTACTCTGCATATCCATTAATATTTAGTAGTGTCTCATTTCTGTTGTTCTTGGGAAACTTTGTTTGGCAAGAGCCATTCCACATGTATTGCGATGAGGGGTTATAAACAACACAAGGTCCAAGTCTCATGAATTTTTAAAACTTAAATCATATAAGACGGGGTCATCATTTGAATCAGAGATTTCTGCTGGTACCATTCTGTCTATATCATCTCTGATCTTCACTTTGTCTACGAGCATATGGCAGTGTGGAAGTCCTCTCTTTTGAAACTCAATGACACGGACATGAGTTACTCTTACATCAAATACATGTCTGTCCACCATATCCTTCAGAAATCCAATGATATATCGGTTTTCAAAAGTCTTATTTCGCTGCAGATTATTTTCTCTCTCATGGCAATTAGGGTTTTCAGGGTGCAGTTATTTCATTGCTAGGGGAAAAATTGTAGCGCCTTATATATCCCGTTCTTTTGAAATGTATTTCACACTTTCGTAATTGTAAATTTTCACTCCTGGCACTTCCAATCTCTTGTTGTTCAATTAAGTGCATGTTCTCATATAACTCAGCATAAGGATTTACTTGTTGCACATGACGTCCATTCTTTGAGAAGAACTTTGGGAGTTCTGACTTGCTTCCACTCTGTGATGCATTAATAATATACAACTGACTGTACTGCAGGTGACCATTGACAGTTCGTAGTGTTGTGCTAAGTTTGGCCCTGAATACGTTCTATATCCTGGTATTGGATATATAATTTAACGAAGCTATTTACACGACGCAATACGATTACTATTACGTGAGACTCGACGCTCTCTGCCAACGGATCATAGGAAAATGCTTACCTAACAATTGTTCACAATCAATTGCTTACGACTAGACAGTTCTCCATGTAATGGAAATGTGTCAGACCACTTTTAGTCACTTGGAAGGTTGTCAGAATCTTTCCACAGCATCTCCCCTAAATTAGTCTCCCCTAAATTCTCCACTTGAGAATTAAAGTCGCTCAGAGTTTTAATATCTCTTATGCTTAGGGCTCAATTCTTGTGTTTCCATTCGTTTCGTTTTCTGGTGCAAGAACGTGTAATTACAAATTGTTTCTGTGTTGGTACCTCAAACGTGTCGTGCAATTTTTTCATGAGAATTTCACTTCTTTTGTCTGATTTTTCCTTGAATCAGGTTTTGAGTTGGTTAATAAGTCTTTTATGTTCGATATTTGTTTTACCTTTTACCAGGAATATCATTCTTGTAATTTACTTAATAATTGTACCATCCTCCCAGCCTTCTTTACTATATCTATAGGTCTTTAAAAAACATTGTCACCTAACTTGAAGAATTTTGAAATATTGTTCCTTTTTTTATATTTTCACTCGGTATCGTCTGATCAAAGATGGATCTGATCTTTCTGACAAAGATCGAATATCACTGTAACCAGAGATGTCGGCTCTCTATATTAATGCACTTCCGACCACGTTGAAAAACACTCCCCCACAATGAAGTGATATGAAACCTTAAGTGATTTTGGCCACGTGTGCCATTTCGTGACGGGTGTATTTGGAGCTAGAGAACAGCGTATTGCATACTATCACTATATCTTCAACGTTACAGTCCGTTGTTGGCCAGTATACCTAACTTCTCATTAACGATTTCATTATCGAAATCGCTTTGACTCAATATGAAATTCCTTTAGTAATTGCTTTTGTAGTGTGGCTGGCACTATGGACTCTTTGTGCATACATCAGCACATTGTCACACCTTGTGATAGGCTCGAACATTTTTCATCCCTTTCATACGTCTGCATTTGTTTCATTTTGTAATGAATATATCGTTTCCCAATTGTAATTTTATGTCCTTTAACGTAAATAGCAGTTCACGCATGGAGTTATACAGTTTGATTTTAATTTCATTTTCCGCTCGCAAATTAGCAATCACGGTATCTTCAAATGCTCCAGCATTTTCTGAAATCGGTCTTGATAAACATTTAGCGGGTCCTAACGTTTTAGATAGTATATACTCTATCTTAAATTCATAGTTTAATAATACAGTACCCCAGCGTTGCAGCCTATTAGCTGTACGGCTAGATATTTATTTCTTTTACTCGTATACTGATAATAACGGACGATGATCTGTCTGTATTCAAAAACTTCTGCTGTGTAAAATCTACGAAATTTTTTACTGCAAAAATAATTACAAGAGCCTCTTTTTTGATTTGGCTGTAATATTTTCTGCTGATATCATGAACCACCGCCTTCATGTTACCATATTTTTATTTATGTAGCACTACTGGCCGATACAGTATTCAGAGGCATCTGAAGTTACAAATTTCTCCACTACAGGATCGAAGCGTGCTAACAACAAATCAGATGTTAATATCTTAAAATTTCGCCGAATTCCTTTTGACAATTTTCAGAGCAATTTCAATTGCCATTTTTTAAATACATAATCTACTGTAACGCTTATCCTATGCATATTTAGAATATAATTTTGGTCATAATTTGCCTGTCTCCAAAGCAATCATGTGATTCGTTATACTTGTCGGAGGTGTCATGTATTTAATTGCCTCTGCCTTCAACGGATCTGGTCCTCGTCCATTTCTTTCAATTGTTTGTCTAATTTTATTTTTGTTAAGAAGAAAATTCACGCTTTCTTTTTCAATGTAATTCCTAATTGTTTCGAACATATATATTATGTGCTCTACATGTTGATCCCGTGATTCGCTTTTAATGAGTATATCATCCGGATATGAAAATGCAAATTCACTATCCGCTAACACTGCATCCATAAGATGTTGAAAAATCGCCGGCGTGACGTAAGGGCAGACAGTAACCTGTTGTATATATATATGTGCGTTAATGTTTAGGTACTTATAGCATTCACGTCTACTCTAATATGTAGGTACGCCTCAGAGAGATCCAATTAAGAAAATATCTTGCCACCGTCTAATTTTGCAAATATATCCCCCAGGGTAGGTAGCGGATAGTGGAACGTTTTAAGTCACTCATTTAAACCAGTGGAAAAAATCAGCATACACTCTGATTTTGTTTATTTGTTTCTAACGATGCAAAAGCATATCTGTTCCAACGATGCAAAAGTTACAGTTCGTTTATATTTAAATACAGGTTTGGCATTTACTTTTACTTGGAACTTCGTCTTCGTTTTGATGCTGAGATCTAATTTATCAGAGAGAACTTCAGGAAAAATCTTTTAAATTTATTTTTACAAATCGTCCGACGATTCATTTGTATTGGCAAGAAAATCATTCACATTTTTACTGAAAAGATTTATGGGGAGTTCCCATAAGGTAAACCATTCTATTCAGTGTTCCGAATAAGTTTGGGATATTATTCAACACAAAATCTTTGGTTTCTAAGGTTTTTCCACGAAATGGAACGTGATTTATCATTACGCCATTAAAACGTAATTATTTTCCTGAATCACCACCTGCAATTTTCGAAATGTCTTTTAATCTAGGTCTTCTTTCTTTTCTATGTATCTGTGTTAATTATCGAGATATCACTGCCCTTATCTAGTTGCAACTTTACGTACACAAATTTCCTTGAGGCTGTTCGTCTTTTGGTCTTCCAGGTTTGTTCTATAGTGTGATTGTTTTATGATCTCTCTTGCCCCATTTGACGCCTTTATATTTTGAAACGGACAATTACATTTTAAATGTTGACCACCGCACCCACAACATGGATTTGATCTTCACATTTGTTTCTCTTATTTCTTATCCGTGACGGTGGAGACACTGGAATATGAGAGCAATCTTTTTCTTCAATTTCGTTTTGTGCATCGTTTTTTTTTCTTCATTTCTTTTTCTGCGTCGTCTTCCCTGGCATTCTTCTGCTTCTGTTTGAAGAGTTATTTTTCGGCCAGTTCTAAATCATTTGATAAAATGTTAATAGTTTTTATTGTAACAAATCTTACCTGACTCTTTCGGCAGAATATAATTACTATATTTTTTGTATTCGGCAAGGGATACCTTTCTTACAAGTAGTCGTACTATTTTTCCTCTCAGATCAATTTTTAAATTCTTCTTTGAGAATTTCTTCGTATCTTCGAAAATATTCAGAGAAGGTAATCCCTTCCTCTGGATTATACTACTTCAATAGAGATTGCTACGCTGTCTGGCAAGTTCACACCTGAAGTATTTTTTAGACTACTTTAACATTAATTCCAGCAACTATTGGTTTTGTTGTTGTTGCTTTTATAGTTGCTCTTGTTGTTACTATTGTTGCTGATGCAACTGCACCACAGATGCCATTAAGCCTTCTATCTTAAACGATTTTTCTTTGGTTTCATACCCATCCCAAACAAATTTAAACATCCAACGCAAACTTCGAAGAACTCTTCGCCACTTTTATACCCTGGTTTGGAACGTATGATTTAAGGAATCAGGGGGAAAAAAAGTGTTTACACGGCGCGAATCGATTACCCAACGCTCTCTGTCAATGGCTAACAGTGAACTAATTACCAATTAATTGCTGAAGACTCGACAGTTGTCTATTTAATAGGAATGTGTCAGTTCCCGTTTAGTCAATTGGAAGGTGGTCGGAACCCTTCCACAACAATACAGAAACCATGTAGACCTCTTCCTTGCGGCACAGAGAGTTTCACACCAAATGACGTATAGGAAGATATGCAGTTGTAGTTGCTGATGTTTTTTTCGAAATGAAGCAGACTCTTGGTTATTTTCTCAGACAAACGCTTCAATGTCTGAGTGTTTAGTTGTAGTGGAGGAAAATTCACTTTATTATTGTGACAGAACATGAAGTTTTCATATTTAAACTTCAGTGCACCACAATACACGCAATATAAAACATATCACCAATACGACAGGTTCGTTTAGAATTATTGTGTCTGTTCAGTGGTAGTCCATGTCTTCCTTCACGCTTTCGTTGCACCTGTTCATCTCGCAAACGCAACGCCTGTTCAGCATTCATACTTGCAAATCCATCTTGATGTCTCTCTGTTTGACCTTGGAGAAAGCAGCCCTTTCCAAATCATCCATATTCTCCCTTCTCTGTTACATTACGCTTTTCTGTTGGTCCTGATACTGCGGATGCTGCATATCATTCATGTTTTCCATTCTCCGCTGAAATATCAATCTTTGTTGTTCCTTGTACTGTGTTTCTTCTTCCTCATCCTGTCTTCTACCTTGGTCTCGCATTCTCTCTCACAACAATTGTGCCTTGCGTTGCTCTTCATCCATTGCAGATCGTCTCATCTGTTGGTACCAGTTGTCCCTTTCTCTGATTTCTTACCGCTGTTCTTCTCTTATTCGCTGCCTGTAGTGCCTAACCCTCTCGCGAGTAGCTTCTAATCTTCTTTAACTTTTCATTCTTCAGTCAAGTTTTGTAATTTGCTTATTTCATAAGCACAGCTTTGGAAAAAGGATCAAATAACCGTAAACTGCGAATTTTTATCTCCTCCATAGCGGAAGCACAACCAACGGCGTCATATATGAGAAGCAGTAACAACATTAATCGTGATCTTGTAGAGATGGAATTTACTGTGTCCACCTTTATTTTAAATGAAATATATATATTTTAACTATAATGTTTATATTTCTTTTGTAATATATATATATATATATATATATATATATATATAAATATATATATATATATATATAATAATATATATAATATATATATATATGCGTCGTACATATGACACTGTAAATAAGTGTGAATATTTATGAGCATGTGTTAAGTGATAGGGGATAAAAAATACTTAGTTCAATTCATAAGTTACTTTACATTATGCACTCATCATCACCATTTCCACCACAACCACTACCACCAATACCACCAACTCTCACTCCCCATTTCTCCCATTTTCTCAGTTTATCTACCTACCGCCTTATTTTAATCTCACCATCAGAACATCACCGCTCTGCTAAAATTATATTCGTAACCCTCCTCAATATCACGACCTTCAACTAACTTTTTCGTCACGTAATAAATATTACGTTCCCCCTACCACAATGTCCTCCCCCTCTTTTTCTCCCTCGGTTTTTTCTCTCTCCCCTTTTCTCCCTCTCCCTCTCTTTCTGCTCTACTTTTCATCTTACTTTCGTTTTCTCATTCCTTTTTCTTTCTCTTTGTCTCTCTTTCCAATCAACTAATGACGTGAAAGCATTACAGTCACTTCCTTCAAACTCAGGTCATGGACATTTCCCTTTTGCTCTTTTTCGTTCTCCCTCTTTTTCTCTAATCACGAGAAAGCGTTACCGACGGAGTAATTAACATAACGACAAACAGAATTATTATAAGATCAGAAATATTATATTTAATTTGTCTTCATGACAGTCTCCTTCGTTTCCTCCTTATTTTTTACATCATTCTTTACTTCAGCTCCTACATCTTCTGTCACTTCTCTTATTGTTGTTTTAACGTTTTTACTGTTGTTGTTGCTCATCATCGTTATCATTATAATCAACATCATCATCTTCTTCTTCTTCTTCTTCTTCTTCTTCTTCTTCTTCTTCTCTTCTTCTTCTTCTTCTTCTTCTTCTTCTTCTTCTTCTTCTTCTACTACTACTACTACTACTACTACTACTACTACTACTACTACTACAACTACTACTGTTGTTGCTGCTGCTTCATCGTTGTTTTCTTCTTCGGCCTATTCTTCATCATCAACTTTCTCTTATGTTAGTCATCTTCTTCATAATAAGATCTCGATATGTCATCCAATGTCATTTCCACAAACTAAATGTCTCTCTTATCTTCTTTATTTACCCTCATTCTTCTACAATTCATATTGTCTTGCAATTTGTGTTTGCCTGTGTGTAAGAAAGTGGGAATATATGTGAGGGCTGGAAGTGAGTGTGTGCGTTCATGCATCAGCGTTTGATAAGATATATATAGGTGGATGTGTGTATGTACAAACACATACACACACATATATATATATATATTGTTGTTGTATTTAGGAATGCTCATTTTTCCATTTTAGCCAATAAAAACAGACGCACTATATATTTGGTGTTACATTGCTTCAGCGTTATTTATTTTTTACATTAAGCTTAATCTTATTTCAAACGTATATAAACAGGAGATACAAATATTACAGGAACTTCCCTCACACACACACACTAATTAAACATAGACACATATAGAGGTATACCCATATAGAGGTATGAAGACACATACAATAAAAGTACAAAATACAAAATGGCTGACCTTTGGTAAGGAGAGAGACACAAATAAGAAAGAAGAAAGCAAAGGATCACTGATGAGGTCACTGGAGTGTGACGAAAGAACTCTGGCCGAAAGAAGACTATGATTAATGTAAAAAATGAATAACGCTGAAGCAAAGTAACACCAAATATATAGTGCGTGTGTTTTTTATTGGCTAAACTGACAAAATGACCATTCCTAATTACAACAAATATCTGTTTCAACACACGATTTCACATCAAAATTCTTGCAAAACAAATACATAAACGTGCATATAAATATATATATATATATATATATATATATATATATATATATATATATATATGTTCGTGTTTGTTTGATGTGTGACTATAGTATTTGTATTTATATTCCTTTATTCCCACTTGTTTCCCCATTCTGATATTCCACGTTATATTTCTTGTCTTAATATATCTTCTTTTCCTGCATTTATCGTCTTCATCACAACGTTTTCTCTACATTCATCTTGTTCATCATTTTCTGGTTCTTCTGCTTTTAATCAACTGCTTTCTCCTCTCTTCGTGAATCATTTTCGCTTCTTCTTCTACTTTTTCTATATTATACCGTTCTATGATTTATTTTCCTTCACCTTCTTCGTTATTCATATCAATTTAATTTTTCATCACATCTTTCGCAACATTATGGTCATCATCGTCATCATCGTCATCATCATCATCAGCAGCACCATCATCGTCATCATCGTCATCATCATCATCAGCAGCACCATCATCGTCATCATCGTCATCATCAACATCATCATCATCATCATCTTCACCATCATCATCAATATGATCATTACATCATCATCATCATCATCATCATCGTCGTCGTCGTCATCGTCGTCGTCGTCATCGTCATCGTCATCATCATCATCATCATCATCATCAACATCATCATCAACATCGTAATCATCGTCGTCATCATCATCATCATCATCATCATCATCAGTATCATCTTCAGCGCTATCATATTCATAGTCCTTCTGCTAATCATATTTTCGTATTCACTAATCGTTATAATTTATCTTGTCATCATAACTATTTCCTTCCCTCATTTACTCTGCTATTTCTAGCATGCAGAATCATCATCACCTTCGTTATGAACATCATAATAATCAACGTCGTCATCACCAATTAATCGGTAGCGTTTGTCATCGTTTTCGATAATAATCATCACCATTTTTCCTTCTCACCGTCATTATTACAACATTTACAATCAACATCGCAATCCTCCTTCTCATCATCATCATCAACATCATCTCGGCCATTTTCTTCATCATCGTCTTCTTTTTATTAATATCATTCTAAAGATACAACATTTAATATTTTATAAGAAATCTTTTTAATACTCTTTCTTTTGGACTGTGTCTTATGTTTCAGATATCTCGCATTTAATAAGATCACAACCATCCAACAAGGATCCTTTCAAAACCTTCAAAGTTTACAGACAATGTAAGTTGCTTAAGTTTTTTGATATTATTTCATTTACGAAATTTTTCTCAGAACTTAATGTCTTCTCATCTTCCTTTTTCTCTCTCTATCTCTAACTAATGTTCTGCTACTATTTTCATGTAAGACTGTGTATGAAGGTGTCTATGAGTGTTTGTGTCTCTATGTGTCTGCATAAATGTCTAACATTTTGTGTATGAGTGTATGATTGTACGTGAATATCTATGTTTGTATTTGTATCTATAGGTGGGTATATTATGAAATATATATTTATGCAGAGTTAAACTCACTTCAAGAAAAGTAAGTATAGAAATATATTCATCCTCACTCTTTTGAGATACTGATTCAATAATGAGTTATTTTAAACACTACAATTACATGACGTGCTGAAGTTGGTAGTCGTCATTTTCTATTTGTACAGCGAGCTACAGCTGGGGCAATTTGGCCAAACTGTGCAGTGTGATGGCTGCATATTCCGTTTCAATTTCTTTAGGAAGGATGTTAATGTAGCTAGTCGTCCACAACATAAAACAACGTTTGGTGTGTCCCTCGTACGTTTGTGTCTGTGTGTATGTCTGATAATTTTACTTATGTTGATATATTTTTATTATCATTTCTATCCTCATTCCCAAATTTTCTTGTTATTGTTTTGCTTGTCCATCTTTACTGTTTTCTTGCTACTTATATTACTTTTTATTCATCAGCGACTTTTTCGTTGTTATTGTTGTTGTTGTTGTTGTTTTCCTTCGTCTTCTTCTTCATATTATTATTATTATTATTATTATTATTATTATTATTATTATTATTATCATTAATGTTATTATTATTATTACTATTATTATTTTATTATTATTATTATTATTATTATTATTATTATTATTATTATTATTATTATTATTATTATTATTATTATTATTATTCAGTAGTTTTATTTTTATATCGTGCTTTCACATCCCTACCGAGCGCAGCTTTGTGTGCCTTGGGTATGTGCTGTGATTTGTTGTGATGCTCTGATGGTTATTGTATGGAAAGTGTTCTGCGTAGGATGTGTGCAGTGCCTAGTAGTGCAATTTTCTGTATGTTATATGTGTTTGTAAGTCCTGGTGTTTTTGTTATGTATTTGTCTGAATATTTTTTATCATGCCTAATGCACCTACTATGATAGGAATTGTTTCTGTTTTTAGATTCCACATCCTGGTTACCTCTATTTCTATTTTGGAAGTTTCTCCATTTCTTTTAGAGACACGTTGTCATCTGCTGGTATTGATACGTCAATTAGAAAGCATTTTTCCCTCATGATCTCTGACAACTATATCTGGTCTGTTGGCCTTAATTTCTCCATCTGTGTTTATCGGCATATCCCAGATTATGGTTGCTTTCTCGTTTTCTGTGCCCTTTTATGGTGTGTGCTTATGCCATTTTTTCTGTTGTTATTCCATAATGTTGGCATAGCTTCCAGTGTATGTAGGTCCCAACACTGTCGTGTCTGTGAATATATTCTTTCTTAGCCAGGACTGGACAGCCAGAGATAATATGATTTATTGTTTCTTGTCCATCTCCACATATTCTGCAGTTACTTGTAATATTTCTCAACCATTGCTGGGATTTTTCTTTGTCTATTTCTTTTGCGTTTAGTTTAGTGCAGTATTTACCATGAAGGGGCTTTTCTTGCCATCGTTTTATCATGGTTCGTTGCTGTTCTATTTTTAATTTGGATTTCATTTGTTTTATAGCTTTTATTGTTTCTTCTTCTTCTTCTTCTTCTTCTTCTTCTTCTTCTTCTTCTTCTTCTTCTTCTTCTTCTTCTTCTTCTTCTTCTTCTTCTTCTTCTTCTTCTTCTTCTTCTTCTTCTTCTTCTTCTTCTTCTTCTTCTTCTTCTTCTTCTTCTTCTTCTTCTTCATATTTATTAGGTGGTATGATTTCTTGTTTGTATTTGTCAGCTTCCTTAGATACTGAGAACTGTTTTTTGTTTTGCTCGTGTTTTGCCGCTATTTGTATCAGTTTTCCTTCCTTCTGAAGTAGATATTTTTGAAGTCCTATCGTGGTTATTTTATAGTAGTTTTCCAGTTGTATAAGGCCTCTACCACCTTTTATACGTTGCATATATAGTCTTTCTATGTCAGACTTTGGGTGATGCATCCTAGATCCTGTCATTATTTTTCTTGTTTTCCTATCTATTTTGGTCAGTTCATTTAGTGACCAGTTAAGGATGCTGTAGCTGTAACTTACAACTGGAACGGC
>NW_021832504.1:0-33584 GCF_006345805.1 Octopus sinensis | reverse complement strand
GCTTGTGCTCGAGCACATTCTTCGGTTTTAGTAGAACTTGTGCGGAAAGGAAAAAATATGTTCACACAAGATTTTCATAATGAAATTAAATTCTTTTAATTGAAAAAATTTCAACGATGTTTACTGGCATTTAGAAAGACTGTTGCCCACTCGCAACAATTATGAAGGATATCGGTAATAACAAATTAAAATTCTAGAATGTTTTGCGTATTTTCACAGCTCGATTAATGAGTTTTAATTGCAATTTCTTAATCAACTGCAATATTTTTGGTTTTATGAAGCTCAGCTTCTTATTGCGTCGGCGACGTTTTTGTCCAGCCGTTTCGGGGCCGCCTATTTGCGTCGATGATTTGACGCCGACTTATTTGCTTCAGATGTTTCAATGTTTCTCTCGTTCTATTTCCCCCTCTCTCCATCACTTTCTCTTTACTTACGCGTGCGAGCATATTTCACTTTATGTTAATTGCTAGCAAGGACACGGTGTTTAGTTTTTCAACCATAATATACTCCCAAGAATACGAAAGGTTTACAATTCAAGCTTTACTTTTGTGTTAACAGAGCGATGTTCCCATTTTAAAGCTTATCTATACAGAAATAGAAATTTAACATGTTTCGTATATGAATACGTTTATATAAACAATTGAATCGAAGACAGAAAAAAATAGGCAATGAGTGTATATCCATATTTCAAGAGTTATTGCATTTTCTTCAGCGCCACATCCGACTCATTGACTATCCACCGACGTATTGTTTAAATAGCCACTAATTTAGCGATGTAACATTTATTGATTGACTAATTTACGTATTATGCACATTCCTGGCCGCTGGTACGTACATTTCGTTTTATGTGTTTGAGGGAAAGTGTTCATGTCAATCGCATTCAATAATTAATAAATTATAGTGTCTCTTTCTCTCCCCCACTCCCACTCTCTCTGCTTCTGTCTGTCCGTCTAGCTGTCTGTCTCTCTTCTATCTCTTTCTCTCTCTCTCTCTCTCTCTCTCTCTCTCTCTCACACACACACACACCGTCTCTAGCTGTATGTGCATATTTCTGCTCGTGTGCGCACGCTAACTTCCCGCGTCAAAAAGAACTGTGGCTAAAACAAGTTAACTCTTCAGTCAGCTGTGCCATATCGTCAGCGCCAAAACAAATGCGCCCAACACTCCCGTTCTCATGGCTGTTGCTAAATCTGTTAGTCATATGACCAAATCCCCCGATAATCACAGGCATGAATCCGCAGGAGTACACGCGGAGTATTTAGTATTTGTAGAGTTCTCTTTATTTCTATGTCAATGTTTTCGCTTACTTTTTACTTAAAATTGGACTGCAGCCATGCTCAAGCACCATCTTGAAAGTTTTAGCTTTTTAGTCGACTGGCTTGACACCACTGTTTATTTTTATGCGTGGTACTTATTCTGTCGGTCTCTCTTTGCCGAACCGTTAAATTACGGGCACGTAAGCAACCAACATTGGTTGTCAAGTAGTGGGGGTGAGAAAAAGTATAAATACATACATACATGTATGTGTCTGTATGTCTATATGCATACATCCATATATGTATACATGTGTGTATGTGTGTGTGTGTGTGTGTGTGTGTGTGTGTGTGTGTGTGTGTGTGTGTGTGCGTGTGTGCGCGTGCGCGCGATTGTGTGTAGAAAGTAGAAAAGTAACACACGAGTTGATATGCATAAGGAAAATAAGACAAGGTAGAAAATGCTAAAATAATTTTTAGGAGCAGCCGGGGGAGAAGGAGAAGAAAAGATAGAAAAAGAAGAAAATAGAAAAAGAAACAGAAAAGGTGGAGGAGGAGGAGTAGGAGAAGATGAAGGAGGAAGAGAAATAGAACTAGGGAAAGAAGAGGGAAAAGGAGAAAGAAAAGAAAGGAAAAATACAGGAGTGCTGTGACATAGTAAATTGTTCGTGAAATCATCTTTAATGGTCAAAGCTCCTGCTTAAACCATCAATTCTCTGTATTCAAGCTATCTCTTCAGAGGCATTCACAAAGGAATAGGGAGAGAGAGAGAGAGAGAGAGAGAGAGAGAGAGAGAGAGAGAGAGAGAGAGAGAGAGAGAGAGAGAGAGAGAGAGAAAGTATCTGAAGACTATGGAAATATGTACTTATTTAAAGACTATGGAAATATTTACAAAATATTTCACTTAATTTTTTCTCCAATTTAATTGTTTTTCTTATTTTACTCTCAGTTAAAAAGTCTAAAAGGTGAAAACCGGTACTAAAATGTACTTCATAATAAAATTATTTTAGCATTTTCTACCTTGTCTTATTTTCCTTAACACACACATACACACACATACATAAATTAGAAAAAAAACACTCTTTATCATTTCAAAATGATCGATTGAGTTACACCATCTAGAAAATTACATTTAATAGAAATATTAAATATAAAATAACAATAATACACCGATGATTAAGTAAATTGCACAATAATAAATAAAACGTATATATTTGGTAGAACATATATATATATATATATATATAGGTCCACTCAGAAGCTATCGGTCAAGCTTGAACTATAGTTGAAGACACTTGGCGAAGTTTACGTGCAATGGGATTGAACTCGAAATCACATAGTCTCGAAGCGAGTTTTTTAACCACACAGCCATGCCTGTGCCTACCTTAACGCATATATATCTAAAATACATGTCTATCATTTAAGGAATATAGCCCGCTTCCTGGATCAGAGCAGGTTCCTCAACACCTCTGGTCATTATCATCCCTTCTCTATCGTCACGTATTATCCCAAAGGCACCCGTGAGAAATCTAGGAATCAGAGCAGCCTAGAGTAAGGTCACGCGTTTGTTGTGACATTGCCTTCAGAGCAGAGTCCCACGTATAGACGCAAGCGTACTTGAGAAACTGTTCAAGAACAACATTAAAATTTTTGAAATTGATGCTACACAGAAACATTTCAGTCAAAGAATTATTTCCTCTTTTCAGTCTCATCCCATTGTGACAACTGATTACATTGGAACAGTTTCTGAAGGTGAAATGGACGTAGAGAGTGAAGTTACCGGCATTCCCATTTTACGATGGCATCCTGCAAACCCAATTTCAGATGTTTTGTCCAATGCTGATTTAGTTATCGCTAGTAATGTTCTACACCAAGGTTCTCAACCCATTTTGGCCAAAGTCCCTCTTTTGACCCCTGGAGTTACAAATGGCTTACTGCCTAGAAAATATTTTCATTTTTCAATACACTACTTATTTTGATATCAGCAGATAATGATTAAAAAATAAAAGACATCGTTTTACATATGCGCTTGTACGCAGTCGGGAGTACAAATGTACAAACTGAAATGCAACCCCACTAAAAAAAAACGAAATAATGAATTGAAAGAGTGGTAATTGCGTTTATTTCGACCACACGACACTTATGAGATCAACGTGTGCTCTTTGGTTAAAGAGAACCTCTTTGCTCCAAAGCGCCCCCACTCGAGCTCCAAATGGTCACCGTTGAGAACCTTTGTTCTACACAAATACAAGGATGTCAATCAGGTGATGACGAACATCTGTCACGTTCTGAACAGGGGTAAATTTCAGTACAGATTCTCAAGGCGTGGCAGTATAGTAGAAGCTTGCTTCCCAACCTCGCTCTTTTGACTCGTATCAGCAGTCCCAGCTTTTATTTCGGCAATCTCGACAAAGTACGGTGCTGTTATAGTTCAGGTACAATGGCTGTAACTTTAGCGGGTGTATATAAACATTTATCGATCCAATATTTCACTGGTATTTATTTGATCGGCCCCGGAATAATGAAAGGGCGAAACTTCGGAGGTATCATAGGATCGAAGACAGGATTCGAACCCAGAGCGTAAAGAACGTATCTTAAATATCACACGCATTTTTTGTCCATGTCTCTCTCGATTCTGCGAATCCACCATTTCGCTTGGGCACGAGGTACCATCTGCTGTAATAAAAACAGAAATATGATATATATGTGTGAGTATATATGTGGCAATGTAAGCGAATCTCTGTGTATGTATGTATGTATGTATGTATGTATGTATGTATGTATGTATGTATGTATGAATGTATGTATGTATGTATGTGTGTGTGTGTATGTGTGTATGTATGTGTGTGTGTTTTGTGTGTGCGTGCATCCGTGCGTGTGTGCATGATACTTCGTCGCCAGCCAAGCGGAAGTGTCAGAAGAACATGT
This sequence comes from Octopus sinensis, assembly GCF_006345805.1. NCBI lineage: Eukaryota > Metazoa > Mollusca > Cephalopoda > Octopoda > Octopodidae > Octopus > Octopus sinensis. The sequence goes on along the minus strand of NW_021832504.1, from coordinate 29,403 downwards.
GATATCAATTACAGGTGTCAAGAGAGCGTGCAATATCGGTTATGTGCGACCAACCGTAAACAAACGGCCATATTGGTTGTTTTCATTGTTGCTATTGATATTGTTGTTGTTGTTGTCGTCGTCGTCCTCGCCTTTGTTATTGTTGTATCAAGGGATGCTGTGGTTGTTATTGTTGTTGTTGTTACCGGTTTGCTGTTTTTTCTTTTTCTATTTTTTTTTTATCTTCTCCGGCCGTGATTTGTTCTTGTTGCTTCCGTCGACGCTATCCTTGCACTACTACTACTACTACTACTACTACTACTATACTACTACTACTACAACTACTGCTGCTGCTGCTGCTGCTTTTGCATCTGCTACTACTGCTACTGCTGCTGCTGCTTCTGCATCTGCTACTACTGCTACTACTGCCGCTGCTGCCACTGCTACTACTCTTACTACTACCACTACTGCAGTAGCTGCCACTGCTGCTGCTGTTGCCACCGCTGCTACTACTTCAACAACTACTACTACAACAACTACTACTACTACAACCACTACTGCTGCTACTGCTGCAGCTGCTACAACTACTACTACTACTACTACTACTACTACTACTCTACTACTACTACTGCAGCAGCTGCTGCTGCTACTTCCTCCCCCTCCTACTCCCACAACTTCCACTACTACTACGATGATGAAAGCCATCTCTTCCCCTATTTCTTTTCGTTTTGCATTTCTTTTTTTTTTCGTTCACCTGCTTTTTCTTTCTGGTTATCTTTCCTTTTAATATTTCATTTTCTTTCCTCTTCCACTTCCTGACCATTTCTACTTCCGGCGTGATAGGATCAGTGGATGCATGACCCAACGGTTTCATATTGTTAAAACCATATGTTACAGAATTTGACAGAGATTAGCTGCTATTTTTATCCAAGTTGGGATAACTTACTCCAGATTGTTCGTGTTCGTTGAAACGGTTCGTTATGTAAGGCAAAGTACATTGAAGGATATATATTTAGCTGATGATATCAGAATTAAGCTGAAACATGTCCAGAGTTGACGCCAAGGAATAGCCTCCAAAATGAAATACCCCCCGACACACATGTATTACTTTTGTATGTGTTTGTGTGTATACATACATATATACAGCGTGTCCATAAAGTCTCTTTACAATTTAAAAATTTTATTACAAAGGCAGTTGACAAAATATCTTAACCAGATTTGTTTTATTGTAATAATTGTTGGCCACCATTAGTTGCGCGAAGCACATCAAGACGGTACTCGGTTTCTTGCCATGTTCGCTGTAGGATAGCCTCATCAACGGTGGCAATGGCATTATGGATCCTTTGTTTCAAGTCTTTGATACACGATATCTTTTACATAACTCCATAAAAAGAGGTCCAAGGGAGTGATATCTGGCGAACGCAGTGGCCATGGAATTGGACTATCCCTTCCAATCCATTGGTCTGGAAATGTTTGATTGAGAAACTGACGAACATGCCGTCCCCAAGGGCAAGTGTATTAGTTTGACGCTCGGGGAAAATGGAAAAATGTTTTACGTTTCGAACCCACGCTCTTCGACAAAAAGGATTAAGAGGAAATAAATAGAGAATGAAAAAAGAAAAACGTGTTGAGTTCAATGGTCCAACATAGCGACGCAAACACACACACACACGCACGCAGACACGTACATACATACATACATACATACATACATACATACATACATACATATACATACATACATACATACATACATATACATACATACATACATACATACATACATACATACATACATACATACATTGAAGCAAACATATACACACATACAAAATAAAGCTTTCAAGATACATTTCACGGATACTCTGGTTACATCATCTGCAGTGTTCTTGGGATCCTCGGTGGCTTCGTGTCTGTCAACATCAGATTTCTCCACCCTATTGATTCAGCTATGATCGATTAAGTCATAACTTACATTCCAGCACCAACAAGCCCTGAGTCTTGTGTGCTTTCTTCATTCAAAGCCGTCAAGTAGTTTTGTTTGCAGTTTCAGTGATGGAATGTAAACCCCAACATTTGCAGTGATACCACACCCAGTCAGATCTTTGCAGAGTGACTGGCACACAAACACCCTGGCATTCCACTTCAATTGGCTCGCAGTGAACCTATCGGCGTCTTCTTTTGTGTAGCTCCAACTGTCCCTGGTATTTAGAAAGCTTTATCTTATGAACCCACTTCTTATGAACCCAACGTCCACATGATTACCTGACCTGAGGAATCTGAGATCATTATAGCTGGGCAGGGTCTTATTAGTATTCTATGCATTAACAATATCCACGCTCGGCTGCTTGTCTGAGACTGTGGTAAGTATCCATGGTTCTGTGAATTGGAGTACGGCATCTCTCTAGCTTTGAAAGAAAAGTAAATACCATCCCAGGAAGGGATGGTTTTTACTGCACCGGATGGCTGCCGTGACCATCTCTACAAAACAGAATGAGATGATTTGGATAAGACGCAATGAGGCGTATCAAATCGCCGGCTGTTTTGACATGCGATTGGGCCAGGCTGCCCACAAAATGAACCTGTTTTGGCGACGATGCTTTTTGGCGATTGCAAGCAAACACATACACTCACGCTGGCAGAAATGCATACACACGAAAACAGCGAGAATGAGAGAGAAAGAGAAAGTGTTTGTGTGTGAGAGAAAGAGAGAGATTATAATTTACTAATTGAACACAATTGACGAAATCACTTTCCATCTCCACATACACATAGCGAGAAAAATGTTTACACAATAAACAGAGAGAGAGGGAAGGGAGAACGAGAGAGAGAGAGAGAGGGGGAGAACGAGAGAGAGAGAGAGAGAGAAGAGAGAGGAGAAAGAGAGTAAGAGAAACATTAAAACATGAAAAATATTAAAATGTTGATGTCAAATAAGTCAGCGTCGAATTAGCGACGCTAAGCTTGCGGCGCCAAAACTCTGCTACCTTGAGCATCTGGTCATGGCACCAGCGGTACCCGCAGTCCGCCAAGGTCTTTAGACACCATTGAGACAGTCATAGACAGTCATAGAGAGAGGGAAGGGGTGGGGAGATTGACGTCTGCTCTGTGTGCGAAGTTTTCTAGGGCTTGGTGAGATATTGTGGATAACCTGTGTCAGGAATCTGATGTGACTGATGTCAGCTCACCAAAACTTCGACCCTGCAATATGTCTCTTCTGTATGTTGCCTCTCTTTGTCTAAACTCCTTGTCCGTTAAGCCCACTATCCTGCTAACCCGAAGATCCTCTACACCTGCACGCACTTCTTTTTCGTGAGGTTGCTATCACTTCTTTTCATTTGACTCCATCGGTCAGATAGTTTGGAAGGTAATCTAGGTTTCGACTCCTTAACGTCACAATACCAACAGACGCCTTCTGCTTTAAGAATTCCTGTGTCACATGAAAATCTTCTGTAGCTGTTCATTATTTCATTTTTTACTGCGTGAGTCTCGCTACGGTTAAAATTTAAAAATGGGGACTGATAAAAAATAAAGTACCAGTTAAGTAGTGGAGTCGATGTAATCAACTTGCTCCTCCTATCAAAATTGCTGGTTTTGTACCAAAATTCGAAACAATTATTACAGACACAGCAAAATTTGAGTGAAGTGCGGTATGAGCCAAATGATATGTGAACTGTTAATGTTGTTTTCTTTCAAGTGCCATATGAGTCTTGATAATGTTGTGCTGTTTCGTTTGTTTCTTTAAACGTTCCCTCACATATTCCGATATATAATCTAACGAGTAGACACGGGAGCTCTGTAAATTCAGCATTACAAAAATTGTATAAAAACCATAATTTTAAACTTTAGCAGCAGCAATTATCTCTTCTGCTTTTATTAATTCTGGCAAGATTATTCTGGTGAATGACCACTGAATTAATTACCAGGTTACCAGGTTCTCAAGCTTATTAATGGCTTATGACGCCTATTGAGGTGGTGGTGGTGGGGGGGGGGGTACCTGCTTTTTGCAACAATGTTTCTCATGCTAGTTATGCAATGGTAGCTAACTTTTAAAATTTGCCGGTTTAAAAAATTCTAAGATCTTCGTAATGCGTAAGCATAAATAAATGAATAAATAAATATATAGGCGCAGACATAGCTGTGCGGTTAAGAAGTTCTCTTTGTAGCCCTGTGGTTTTGGGGTTAGTCCAACTGTGCGGCAACTTAGGCTAATGTCTTCTACTATATAGCTCTGGGCCGGCCAAAAACATTGTGAGTGAATTTGGTAGACGGAAACTCTCTCTCTCTCTCTCTCTCTCTCTCTTTGTACGCGTACGCGTGTACGTGTTTGTCCCTACGTACGTGTTTGTCTTACAAATCAGTTTTGCACTAGAAGTTCAACAGAGTGTTAGATAGCCGTCCGATTATGTAATCCCGCGTTCTTCAGAGGTAGCCGTTATGGAATGAAATATGATATATGTGTGTGTGTGTGTGTGTGTGTGTCTGTGTGTGTGTGTCTGTGTGTGTCTGTGTGTGTATGTGTGTATATCATTAATTTATTTTAGGTTGTGGCTATGTGAATCATGTGTCATTTCGTTGGATTTTAGTTTTATTAACTTGGTCTGGTACAGGAATTGCTTTAAACTTAATATTTTCCTTCATATCCATTTCGTTATAGCACAAATATTGTAGCAGTTGGTAACTCCATCGAAAATTCTTTGCCTGAGGAAATGTTGGAGATGCTTGTACTAATGTTGCTAACAAAGGTTATTAAGAAATGCTGGGAGGGAGTTTTGTTAATGGAAAAAAAAATCACTCTTCGTTCGGCTCACTGATTTATTTTTAGATGACCCAGAAAACTAACTTATGTTAGTAAGTTACAGTGTTCCTTAAAAGCACTAATTAGGTCATTCCCCATTATACCAAGGATATGTCCATTTGTCCACCATGAGGAAATCTAATGACAACGGTCAAACGGCAAAAATTGCAATATTTCAGCCAAGTGATCGGAGCTTAGATTCTTTTGACTCGTCTCCTCTGTTGTTGGGTGGGCGAAAAACGAGCTCGCAGGTGACAACCACGAAAGCGGTGCAATTACATGGAAGAGAGGACGAAGGACGGGGTTCAGGTGGAGTGTACAACTACAGCACGTGATCGAAGTGTGGGGCGAGGTGAAATGACTGTCTGAAGTCTCCGATCCTCAGCCATGGGGTAGGATTAGTCCCTCACTAGAGTGTTGTATCCATCACAAGGTGCAATCCTGCTTGCAATGTGATGACTCACGCGCCTCAGTGATCCCGAGAGCTGTGACAGCGGGACACAAGCTCTTGGTTGGGCCTTCTATCATGGCTAAGTCAAAGGATTGAGGCCAGACTAATGTGGACCTCCTCTTCTCTGAGATAAAAGTGGGTTTGTGTAGGGCCAACACCCTACCTAGAAAAATGCAAAATTAGAGAAGCATTGATGACAATTCAAAATCAAAACACCCGAGAGAGGAGGCTTTTCCCCCAAGGAAGCAGGAAGGATGGTACAAGCAGCGCAGATGGAAAAGAATGGGTCCAACGTAAAAGAAGCAGAAAAGGTAGCCGAGAGCAGTGCAGAAAAGTTGTCAGAAGGTCTATGTTCCAGAAGGAGTGAAGGGTTTGTGTTGGTAACAGTGTCATGGCGGCGAGCTGGCAGAATCGTTAGCACGCCGGGCGAAATTCTTAACGGATTTTTGTCTTTACGTTCTGAGTTCAAATTCCGCCGAGGTCGACTTTGCCTTTCATCCTTTCAGGGTCGATAAATCAAGTACCAGTTACATACTGAGGTTGATCTAATCGACTGGCTCCCTCCCCAAAATCTCGGGTCTTGTGCCTAGAATAGAAAAGAAAAGGACAGTGTCCATGTTTGTTTATGCTAGTAACAATGTGAAAGCTAGACTTAAACTCATCTAAGGGGTTCTCAACCACTTTTTACTCATGGATCTTTTTGGTTCCTATTTTACTTGGGTGGACCCTCATAGCCATTCGATGTTTAAAAATGAAAACGGTGAGCTGGCAGAATTGTTAGCACCATGGGCAAAATGCTTTACGTTCTGAGTTCAAATTATGCTGAGGTCGACTTTGCCTTTCATCCTTTCAGGGTCGGTAAAATAAGTAGCAGTTGGACATTAGGGTCGAATGTAACCGATAAACCCCCTCCCCCAAATTTCGGGCCCTGTGTTTATAATAGAAAGGATTATATTTTTATCGTTTATTATTATGAATGATTGAGGGCGGCGAGCTGGTAGAATCGTTAGCACGGTGAACGAAATGCTTAATGTTATTTCGCGCGTCGCTACGTTCTGAGTTCGAATATCGCCGAGGTCGACTTTGCCTTTCATCCTTTCGGGGTCGATAAATTAAGTACCAGTTGCATACTGGGGTCGATGTAATCGACTTGTACCCTCCCCACTAATCTGAGGCCTTGTACCTCCAGTAGAAAGGGTTATTTTTATTATATATAAGGCGGCGAGCTGGCAGAATCGTTAGCACGTTGGACGAAATGCTTAGCGGTATTTCGCCCGTCGTTACGTTCTGAGCTCAAATTTTATTATGAACTGTATAAATTAAGTGTTAAGATATTTTATGCATTGTAAAAAGTACAGGGTGTTCAAAAAGTCTCTCCGCAGTGAACTTTTTTTCATCCTGACTCTCGAACAGTCAGACTCAAAACAAGTGCAGATGAGTCAATTTATATATTGAAAATGAAGAACGAGACTTTCAATACCTCTTATAATGTTTTTTAAAGTCTTGTAAAGTCTAATATAGTCTTTTGTAGTCTTATACCATCTTATAAATATATATATATATTTTGCAATAAAATACTTACTGCGGAGAGACTTTTTGAACACCCTATATAGCCAATTTCTTGTCGATAAATTTTAGCAGCGAATCTGAAATGGCCTCCTAAGGCTCGTATGGACCCCGGTTGAGAGCCACTGACCTAGGATGAAAAAGTCTAACCAGGGCACAAGTTCCAACCTCTCGTTCATCATGGCGGTAGGGGAATCATTAGTGCGTTTGGCCCCCACCGCGTCCCCAGCTTCAAAGTAATGCCTTCCTGGCATGCATAAGTCTGCGACAGTGTACATTTTCATTTATTACATATAACGACTTAATCATAGCTTATTAATAAAACTTAATATATATTTTATTAATATGCATACACATATATAAAATATGTGTATATACATACATACATACATACATACATACATACATACATACATACATACATATGTGTGTGGTGTGTATGTATGTTTATATATATATATTATTTCAACACGTTTTCACATCAAGAACCTTGCAGAACAAATATATCAAATGTGTGTGTGTATATATATATATATATATAAATATATATATATATGTGTGTGTGTATATCTATCTATCTATCTATCTATCTATCTATCTATCTATCTATCTATCTATCTATCTATCTATCTGTCTATATATATATATTATATATATATATAGATATATATGTATGTGCAAGCATATATATATATGTACATACATATATATCTGCACATATGTATATTCGTACACATTCACACATCCACATTATATATATATACTTATATTTATATAGTTATATATATATATATATATATATATATATATACATATGTATATGCACATATGTATATTCGTACACATTCATACCCAGCCACATTATATATATATAAATATATATATATGTATATATATATTTATATATTTATACACACACACATAGGCCCTAAACACCTACGTTTCATATCCATAAGACCTCTCCTCCCAACCACCTCTGCTCGACCTCCCCTCGGCCTTCCCCCTTTCACTCCCCACATATCAGTCAGCTGGAATTAGTGTCATTTATGTCGACGGATTATAATGCAGGAACAGCTCTTGTATAAAATAATTAAAGAAATATATCTTGAACACACAAGAATTTCAGCGTTTACACACATACACACACATATATAAATATATATATATAACTCACACACCTGCACCCACGCAAACACCGCGCATATATATATATATATATATATATATATATATATATATATATATATATTATATATAATTATATAAACACCACTCCGTATATGTATGTGTGTGTGTTGGACACACATATTGCCATATTTTACCATCCCGTTCACGGTTCACTTATTTAAATGGATATTTTAAACAAGCTTAGAAGCCTAAATGGCTTTGCCAGACTACTGTAATTAGCTTTAAAATAAGAGTGATTTCTAAAGTAGGCACAATGCCACGAATTTGGCGGGCTTCGGTTTTGGGGTAGGGTGGTGGTGGCGGTGACTGGATAGAGAAAAGGGGTGGGCAGTTGAGACGGTAACAGTAGGACCCCAGTGTTTGACTGGCTGGTCCGTAGGCTTCTTGTTATCAGCGAGAAATCAGTTAAAGTTACTCAAAGACCACGTTAGTGGCGTTAAGCAAGGTGACGTGCTAAGGCTGCCGTTAAACAAATATTTGGCCGAGTGTATATTTTGTTTTTTATTTGTTTCAGTCATTAGACTGCAGACATGCTGGGACAACGCCTTGAAGGATTTGGGGTCGAATGAGTCAACTCCAGGACTTTTTTCTTTTTTCTTTGTAAATCCTGGTACTTATTCTGAAGCTCCCTTTTGTTGAACAGCTTAGTTACGGGGACGTAAACACTAAGTTCCTTCGTGAAGCAGAGTAGTGAGGGACAAACACAGACAGAAACAAAGACACACACACACACACACACACACACTTATATATTTGATGAGATTATTTCAGTTTCCGCTTCCCAAACCCACTCACATAAATCCACTTCGGTGCACCCGAGGTTACAGTAGAGGACACTTGCCCAGGGTGCTACACGATGGAACTGAACCAGGAACTATGTGGCAGAGGGGCTGGGTTGAGCCCTTTGCTGCTGTAGGTTCCGAGAGTCGTTCGTCGAGTTCCGCGGTTCGCTTCTTGGACGGCGAGCCTGTCCTGTTTTATTGTTTATACAGTTTTATGCAAATCCCTATCGGCCTTTCCCTTTGTATTGTCCTGAAGGTCTTTTACGGTCCATGTAGCTAATTTTAAAAAAGGTATTATCATTTGAGGAAGATTTGGTTGTTAATTCTAGCGTTGTTAAGTCTATTTGCTAAATAATTTGAACACGTGATTCCATCACAACTGCCATCTAGTGGGGTAGCTACAGTGTGTGCCGCCAGAGAACAGCCCTTGAAATTGGCACCGTCTGCCCCTCCTATATAGGTTTATGCAGCAGATCCAAAAGTGCCGCCGCCTAAAAAAAACCCCGCCCGAAGTGGGCCGCCACCACTCTCTCTCTCCGTACCCCACCTCCCGTCAAGCTACGCTACTGTTACCACCCCACCCCACCCATCCCACCACACCTTCTGCAATTATATGGGAATTCTGCTCCATATCACAGTATACTACTACTACTACTACTACTACTACTACTACTACTACTACTACTACTACTACTACTACTTTTTTCTTCTTCGATAACTAAATTTTTTCCAGTCTTGTGGATTCTTAAAAGGCTGTTGGTCTTTTATTTTTTGCTTCCCTGCCCTCCTCCGCATCACACTATGCTCCCCCACCTCATCACCCCTCGTTTGCTTCCTTAGAACACGTCCTGTTCCATGAGCCAGCCAAGAATCCTCTACGTGGTTGCTAGAACCTGCTAGACATAGCAGCTATGTCGCTATTAAATTACAAACATCCTGATGTCTTTATACGATGTAGTCTTTAGATTAACAAAAGAAAATAAAAAATGAAGAGTTGGTCATGGTTGGCACACATTTGATCAAAGATTTATAGAATCAGATCTGGGTTTGACCTGGGGCTAAACTACAGCAAAGCGATAGAAGGAGAGAGGAGAGAAAGAGAGGGAAGAGAACAAGAGGAGAAGAAAGGAAGGAAAGAAGGAAGGAAGAAAGAAAGAGAAGGAAAGAGAGCGAGAGAAAGAGAGAGGGAGAGTGAGTGGGGTGGGTAGCGGTGTTGGTCTCCTTCTTCAGTTACGAAAACAACAACCGTGTGTCTAATATCGCAGAACAACGCCTTCTGTGATATCTTGCAATTTCTTGTCTTTCTTATCAACCAAACTCTTCCCGCTATTTTCGGTTTTGTCTGTCCGACTGTCTAATCAGTCTGTCTGTCAGTCAGTTTGCCTGCCTGTCTAATATCTTCACCCCCCTCTCTCTCTCTATCCCTTTTCCTCCTTATCTTTTATTCTGTTATTCTCCCCCGTTCAACTCCATTTCAAAGTACTTACATCTGTACATCGCTAAATACGAAAGCATTTCGTCCGTCTTTACATTCTGAGTTCAAATTCCGGCAAGGTCGTCATTGCCATTTATCCTTTCGGGGTCGATAAAAGAAGTGCGAACTGCGCACTGGGGTCGATGTAATCGATTTACCCACTTTCCCTCGAACTTGCTGGCCTTGTGCCAAAAGTTGAAACCAATATACGAAGACATCGACGGTATCTCTGCGTCAGCCACAGGCAGCCTGGGTAACTTTCAGAGTGGCACGCCTAACTAAAAAAATAACCTTGAATTTTTTTTAGTTGTGTGGGCCACTTGATGATGAGCCATGTCTCATGCGGCCCGCTTCTCGAGAAAGATCGCCCCTGCCTGCTCTATGCGCTCGAAGAACGTGTTTGAAATAGTAGTCAGATATTCCTCAAACACTCAAACACTCTGCGGTCTTCAAAAACAAAAAAAAAAGAAACAAGAGAAGAAAGAATAAACATTTGATAATGGAATTTTCAAATTCCACTTAACATGAATGTTTTGTTAGAACACCGAATACTGCGTTATTAGCCTTGAAAGACGCTTGGTGCATAAATGGATATGACGGTTACCTTTTGGTAATTAATTATTAGCGACTGATCTCACAAGAGATAGTGCATTCTGGGTAATTGCACATTGTTGGTGGTAGCCGAATCTTCGCAGAATCTTCGATTGATCGCCGACCCATAATATCACAGATCAATCCGTGATAAGTGTAACGTAGTTTACAATTGAGCATACCGTGTTACTTTGGATCAGTAATAAATCGCTCAATTCTTAGATAATGTAGTTCCAGGTATGCTGCATTCATAAAAAAAAGCGAACACGTCAATACTAGTATTTCGCATTGCTCCCAGCTCGTTCAATTGAAATGAAAACCAACCAAATACCAGTGGAATCTTCTCTCTCGCTTACTGTGATATAATGAATTTTCTGCTGGATCAAGTGGGAGAACGGGTCGAAACTGCATAGGTACATAAATCAGGCAGCGGAAGCATGGCACTATCTCTTCAGACGGCGACTTGCCCGGAGCAAAGCAACTCTTCCACACCAGATATTCCTATCTTCCATAGCAGTTTTCGTATCATCAACTCGATATCCAGTGTCTTCCACAAGTTAATCGATATCTGCTTTCTTTGGTCTGCCGACACCTGTACGTCCATGCGTGGGTTTCCAGAAATGGAAATCATTGAATGTCTCATTCTTAATTCTCCCGCAGTGTATTGGATAACCTGTTCTTCTTTCTTTGTTTACAGGAAGACTGTCATACAGCCATTGCTTTGTCGGGTGTTGCTGCCCAAAACGATTGAGAACTGCAATGTAAGGCAAGATAAGGCTCCATAAAACTTTACTTGAGAGTAAGTAAGTAAATAGAAGAATTGATAGATTCATCGGCAGCAAACTTGCGGTTTGCAACATTTAAGTTTCCACTGTTTTAATGATCACCTCTGCATTTTCTTGTAGAGAAAACACTCGCTCGTGTCCTTATTAGGATCAGAATCCTACGTACATTTTCAGTTCATTAGTCTCATGTTGACTGGGTACTTGTACATAAACCAGTAAAAAAATACGTAACCTCGTAGCACAGCCAGGTAAACACAAGAGATAATGCATTCTGGGTAATTGCGCATTATTGGCGAGCTGGCAGAAACGTTAGCACGCCGGGCGAAATGCCTAGCGGTATTTCGTCTGCCGTTACGTTCTGAGTTCAAATTCCGCCGAGGTCGACGTTGCCTTTCATCCTTTCGGGATCGATTAAATAAGTACCAGTTACGCACTGGGGTCGATATGATCGACTTAATCCGTTTGTCTGTCCTTGTTTGTCCTCTCTGTGTTTAGCCCCTTGTGGGTAGTAAAGAAATAGGTATTTCGTCTGAGTTCAAATTCCCCCGAGGTCGACTTTGCCTTTTATCCTTTCGGGGTCGATAAATTAAGTACCAGTTGCGTACTGGGGTCGATCTAATCGACTGGCCCCCTCACCTAAAATTTCGCAGAATCTTCGATTGATCGCTGACCTGTGATATCACAAATCAATCTGTGATAAATGCAACGTGGTTTACAATTGAGCGTACCGTGTTACCCTGGATCAGTAACAAATAAATCAGTGATAAGTAAAGATAGATGTAGTGTGAAAAATACAGGAAAAACGATAAAAAAAGATGCTGTAACAAAACAGTTAAAAAAAGGAGAAACAGTAACGGTATGGAGGCTGGGTTAATCTGATGAATAAACAAATGATGTTGATAATAATGATTGGCACCCTACAGCATGAAACGAAGAAGATTAAGTAACGAAGCAGTGTAACTGATATAGTTACAGAAGTTAATGAGATTATTAGTCATAAAATCAAGGAAAGTATACAGTGTAGATAACACACACACACACACACATGTAGGAGCAGGAGTAGCTGTGTGGTAAGTAGCTTGCTTACCAGCCTCATGGTTCCGGGTTCAGTCCCACTGCGTGGCACCTTGGGCAAGTGTCTTCTTTAGCCTCGGGCTGACAAAAGCCTTCTGAGTGGATTTGGTAGACGGAAATTGAAAGAAGCCCGTCGTATATATATATATATATATGTGTGTGTGTGTGTGTGTTTGTGTGTGTGTGTGTGTGTGTGTATGTATATGTTTGTGTGTCTGTGTTTGTCCTCCCAACATCGCTTGACAACAGATACTGGTGTGTTTACGTTCCCGTAACTTAGCAGTTCTGCAAGAGAGACCGATAGAATAAGTACTAAGCTTACAAAGAATAAGTCCTGTGGTCGATTTGCTCGACTAAAGACGGTGCTCCAGCATGGCTGCAGTCAAATGACTGAAACAAATAAAAAGATGTATATATACATATATGTATATATGTGTGTGTGTGTATGTGGGTGTATTCATCATATATTAAGCACAGTATTTAAATTCGATTGACTGTACGTGGATAAGATGAAAGTAAACAAAGTTACCTAGCTATGTCTGGCATCGTAAAGGGTGTCAAATATCGTAAAGGGATCCATGCCTTGTGTTAATCGATGAAGAAGGTGCAGGCTTTGCGTAGCCGAAATTTCTAGATATAAAAAGTCGCATTTATTAGATTCCTATTCCAGATCCGAAACTTTTATTAAATGTAAACATATGGACAAATTTCTGTTCTTGAATTGGAGGAAACCGTTCTCTGCTGATTAGGCAGGCAATTTCACTGACAATGACCCCTCTCCGTTGAATTAATCTACACCAATAATATTAATTCTGATTCCAACAGTCAAAAGGATGCAACTCTTAATTTTATTGTTTTTCTTTTTCCAGATTCCACTTTGTTTTCTATCATTACACTTTTCCACTTTATCTTCCTCTCGTCCTTTTTCGTGATTCTTCAAAGCTCAGCGTCCTTTCTCGATTGTTTAAAAACAAAAACAAAAAAAAAGAGATCAACCTTGCTGTACGAGCCAGAAAGATTGCGTGGATACACAAGGTATGATATATAAGTCTGCCAATTTATTATGTTTTCAAAGCATGAAACTAATAGTAGCTTCAATTTAAAAGCTGTTTACATTAAATATTTACCTCTTCACCGGAAGGGGTATTTTTTATTGAGTCCCACCAATAAGGGAACAGTAAATTGTACGGGTTTATTCTTTTATACTTTAATTTATTTCAGTCATTTCACTGCAGTCATGCTGGAGCACAGCCTTTAGTTGAACAATTCGACCCCAGTGCTTATTCTTTGTAACCCTAGCACTTATTCTATCGTTCGCTTTTTCCGAACCGCTAAGTTACATGGACATAAACACACCAACATCGGCTGTCAAGCGATGGTGAGGAGACATATACAGACACACAAATACATACATACATGCATACATACATACATACATACATACATATATACATTCATACACACACACACACACACACACACACACACACACACACACACACATATATATAATATATATATATATATATACACGACGGGATTCTTTCAGTTTCCGTCAGAAGGCTTTGTTCAGCCTGAGGTTAAAGTAGAAGACACTTGTCCAAGGTACCACGCAATGCGACTGAACTCGGAAACATGTGGTTGGGAAGTAAGCTTCTTACCACACAGCCACTCCTGCGCATGTATGTTTTTATGCATACATCTAGAAACTTAGTCACATTCATAGATATATACAGCCCAACCGTCCCCTCTTGAAGCACATCTGCTTATTTCGTTATTATAATCAATGTGTTTCCATAGTTACTGTTGTACGTAAATTGAAACACATTAAAATTGAGAATTATGGAAATATTAATTGCAGAGTCCTTGAATAAAAAAACAGGAAAATGAAAATATTTTAATATTATTTATTCTCCATTACACGTGTTTCGTTTGCTAATAGGAGTCACAAATATTTACATGTCAGAAAGACATGTAAGGAATTTCGTACAAGAAAGAATTCAGAGATGAATTTTATAATTTTCACTGTCTGAAGATTTTTCTAATAGGAAATTCCTTATATGTATAAATAACATGTAAACATTTGTGATTCCTATTAGCAAATGAAACACGTGTAATGGAGAATAAATAATAGTAAAATATTTCCATTTTCCTGTTTTGTTATACACATGAATACACAAATATACATCTACATACATACATATATGTACCTATATATATATGTATATATATATTTTGTGAAATAGAAAGATGAATAATCTTGTTGCAGATTAATCAAAAGTTTAACCGATACCTTGGTAGCAAAAATCACAGCAGAAGACAGCACGGTTGGAGGTACAACCATATGGTGTTGCAACCGTGCGTTGGTGCGGATAATTGAATTTTAATATTATTAGTGAATTGAAGAAATGGAGTTGAACGAAGATTGAACAGAAATCGTTTTATTGCATTCTACACGTGTTTCGAAAGGCACAATTTACCAAATTCCGATTGAATAATGAGACCATATATATATTCCTGTGGTTCTTGTGTCGTCTCTGTGGTGTTTCATGTTCTTGTCCATGTCTGTATTTAATTTACTGTTTACCTATATATATATATATATATATATATATATATATATATCTATATATATATATATTTAAATATATATAGATATATATGTGTATATATATATACATATATATACATATACATAACATATATATATATATATATATGTATGTATGGCGGCGCAATGGCCTAGTAGTTAGGGCAGCGGACTCGCGGTCGTAGGATCGCGGCTTCGATTCCCAGACCGAGCGTTGTGAGTGTTTATTGAGCGAAAGCACCTAAAGCTCCACGAGGCTCCGGCAGGAGTAGTGGTGGCGATTCCTGCTGTAGTCTTTCGCCACACTTTCTTCTTTTGGCCTGCTCACTTAGCCAGTGGGGTGGAGTCATTTGAAGGCTAAAACAATGCGAAGCGCATTGTGACCAGCGATGTGTAGCAACATCTGATAGCCTGGTCGGTCACGGTGATCACGGTAATATATATACATATATGTATGTATGTATGTATTGTATGTATGTTATTATATATATATATATATATATATATATATATATATATATATATATATATATATATTATATATATATATATATGGTACCAACTTTGACCCTCCGAAAATCCCAAATATTATTTTGGTTCACGGGAGTAACTGCCTTCAAGTCTTATATTTTATTCAATGCTCGAAATAGGGAGTAGACGGACAGCCGACAACTGACGAAGGGTCGTTATTTTTATGTTACTTGTCTTGTTTTCAATTTGTTTCTCTCGTTCTTTGCGTACCGAACCTTATGTTATTTTCGTATTTCATGTTGTTTGCGTTTTGTGACGTCCTGCACCCATATATGCATACCTAGATACATATGTATGTATGTATGTATGTATGTATGTATGTATGTATGTATGTATGTATGTATATATATATATATATTATTTATATTATCATTTGATTGAACGTCATGCATCCATTTCCAAGTATATATATATACATATACATACGTATATACATACACATATAGATGTGTGTGTGTTTATATATATATATATACAAACATATATACACACATGTATGTATATATATATATATATTTAATTGTTTTTCTATATATGTGTGTGCATATGTATGTATACATGTATATATATATGTATATATGTATATATATATGTACGTATGTATGTATATATGTATGTAATATATGTATGTATGTATGTATGTATGTATGTATATATATATATATATATATATATATATATATAATATATATATATATATATATATATATATATATATATATATATATATATATATATACACTAGAACACACACACATAGATGGCGTTCTCTTCCCCATCTGTTCGCCATTTTTGCGCCAATGGCGGTTTCGCCCGAATCTAAATACCATTTCGCTCCAATAATCCTCTTTCGCACCTTAAAAGATTTATACCTACTTGGATAATCTCTGCCTTCTTATAGCATTCCTACCTCGCTGCTACCCTCTTCCCTACCAACCACCACTACCACTACCACCAACACCAACACCAACACCACCACCGCCGCGATTACAACAACATAAACAAGAAAAACAACAACAGCAACTACTACTACTACCACTACTACTACTACTACTACTACTACTACCTACTACTACTACTAATAATAATAATCATAATAATAATAATAACAACAACAACAACGATATCTTTCTTCTCCTCCCCCTCCTCTTCCCCCATTACTATTACTATTATTATTATTACTATTATTGACGGTAGCAAAAATTACAAACAGCAGCTCGGCGGAGTATAGTGCCGTTACTCTGATTTATGCTCATGTACACGAAGTATGTTTTAACTCGTGCGTACATACATACATACATACATACATACATACATACATACATACATACATACTTACATACAGACAGACAGACAGACGGACAGACAGACATGCAGACAGACAGACAGGCAAACACTGACAAACCATATTACACTTACCCTTCATGCTCACTCACTCTTCTTTTCTCTCTTTATCTCTTTGTCTTTTTGACAGTCTGTCTCTTGGTTGCCTCTCTATCTATCTATCTATTTGTGTATGTATGTATGTATGTATGTATCTATCTATCTCACTCCTCTCTCTCTCTCTCTCTATATATATATATTATCATATAGCTATATACATACATATATATATTCATTACAACATACACATACTACATAAATATATATATACATATATAATATATATATATATATATATATATATATATATAAGTATGTATGTATATACATACATATACATCCAATTATATCCGTTTCTCTTCAATTTCGTCACACGGATCACAATTTACCAAGCAGAAGTTAACAGTTATTCAAGTGTACATCTATGTATTCGCTTGAACGCACGCGCATACACACACACACACACACCACACACACACACACACATACACACACACACACACACACACACACAGAACCATACATACACACATACAGGAAAAAAAAGCCACCCACATAAACATAAAAACGAGGATAAAAATTATGTGTGTGCGTGTGTGTGTGTGTGAATATTGGTAGGTATATAAGTATCGTGTTCTTTTATTCTTTTCAGTCATTTTGACTACGGCCAGTCTGGAGCCTTTAGTCGAACAAATCGACCCCAGAACTTATTCTTTGTAAGCCTAGTACTTATCCTATCGGCGTCTTCTGCCGAACCGCTAAGTTACGGGGACGTAAACACACCAGCATCGGTTGTCAAGCGATGGTGGGGGATAAAAATAGACACACAAACATATACATACAAATACATATATATATATATATATATATATATATACGATGGGCTTCTTTCAGTTTCCATCTGTCAAATTCAATGACAAGGCTTTGGTCGGCCCGAGGCTCTAGGTGAAGACACTTGCCCATGGTGCCACTCAGTGGGAGTGAACCCGGAACCATGCTTCTTACAATACAGTCACTCCTGTGCCTATGTGTGTGTGTGTGTGTGTGTGTGTGTGTGTGTGTGTGTGTGTGTAAGTTTGTGTGTATGTATATGTAAAATTTTTTCTTTTAAATATTTAAAATAATCATCTGAACACTTCGAAAACTGTATTAAGTAATTCTCATAAACTTTCACGTATATATATATGTGTGTGTGTGTGTGTGTGTGTGTGTGTGTGTGCGCGCGCGTGTGTTTGTGTGTATTTGTGTGTGTGCGTGTGTGTGTCTATTGTGTGCGTGTGTGTGCGTGTGTGGGGTATATGTGTGTGTGTGTGCGTGCGTGCGTGTGTGTGTGCCTACGCGCATTGTACGTGTGTGTATACCAGTGGTTTGTAAACAAACCAACACCGGTTGTGAAGCCGCAGCGGGAGGACAAACACATCGATACCCGCAGTGCCCTTTCATTTCCCTAGACAAGTGAATGTGATGTGAGTGCCATTTAACTGTTATCTCTATCATGTCGATGTGAATGACCGCATGGACGCTCCAATCAATTATTGCCATCAGTTACCCCATTTGATGGTATATGAACCGCACCAGTGTATTTGACGCATTGCAGTCCCAGCAGTGCATATTCAGGAAAAGAAAAAGATGTTTTTATGTATACTTTTCTACACTAGGCACAACGCCCGAAATTTTAGGGGAGGGGACCTGTCGATTACATCGACCCCAGTAAGCAACTGGTACTTAATTTATCGACCCCGAAAGGATGAAAGGCAAAGTCGACCCCGGCTGGACTTGAACTCAGAACGTAAAGACAGACGAAATGGGTTTTTATGTATTAAAGCATGTAATATAGACCAAACTTCACATATAGGACACGGCCTGATTTTTTTGCTGCATTTTTCTTTTTTATTTTTCTTTTTAAAGAAAATGTGCGTTTTATAAGCCATCAAAAACGATATAGGATGGTGTAAGGGTCTCCAGTGCAATCATAGATTACAACGCTCATGAAAGAAAGTAGAGTGAGATATTGGCGAATTTAGAAAATAGCCGACCCGAATAACAATATATCTCTATTCTATCAAAAAGAACTCTGAAATCTCCGTTGGCTACCAATATTTTAAAGATTTGTAAATTTAATACGCATCACTTGAAAAAACATCAATATCAAGAAAAATATCACTTTGTATTCTACGAATTATCTATAGGACTTGCAGGGCCTTTTTGGGTTTATAATATAACGTTGGCATCTGTTGTCTGTCAAAGGTTAGCACATATTACTGTGAAGGCCAATGTTTGATTTAGTGAAAAGATTACAGCAGTCAAGATTCGGTACCACCGCAAGTTATATTGCAATTCCTTCAATTTTCATGTTATTACCAGGAAGCTCTCAAGGCGCATGCCTAACTGGGTAGAGTATACGGTTAACGGCTGTGATTTCGATTCCCGGTGGGGCGTTGTGTCCTTAAGCAAGACACTTTATTTCACGTTGCTCCAGTTCACTTAGCTGGCAAAAATGAGTTGTACCTGTAATTTCAAAAGGCCAGCCTTGTCACATTTAGTGTCACGCTGAACACCACCCACCCCTTCCCCCCTGAGGACTACACCAAGGGTATGCGTGTCTGTGGAGTGCTCAGTCACTTGAACGTTAGTTTCACAAGTAGGCTCTTCCGCTGGCTGGATCAACTTGTTCAATCCTCGTCGTAACCGACGAAGTATCGGTAATTATCATGAGGGTACAATTTAAAAAAAAAATTTGATCGAATGTTTTAAATGTTAAAGCACACACACACACACACACACACACACACACACCACACACACACACACACACACACACATATGGTTGTGTGGTTAGGAATCTTGCTTTCCAACCATTTGGTCTTGAGTTCGGTCCCACATCGCTGCACATTCAGCAAGTGTCTTCTACGATAGGCCAGGATCAATCGATGCCTTGTGAGTGAATTTGGTAGACAGAAATTTAATAGAAGCCCGCTGTATATATATATATATATTATATATATATATATATGTATGTGTGTGTGTGTGTGTGTGTATGTGTGTGTGTGTATGTGTGTATGTGTGTATGTGTGTATGTGTGTGTGTGTGTATCTGTGTGTTTTCTTGTGCTTGTCTCCAACACCATTTGATAGACAATACTGGTTTGTTTACATCCCCATAACTTAGGGATTCCGCAAAAGAGACCAATAGGCTTTAAAATAGTAAGTACTGGGGCCGATTTGTGTGACTCAACCCTTGAAAGTGGTGTTCCAGCATGGCCGCAGTCCAATGAATGACATACACTAAATATATAAGATATATGTGTGTGTGTGTATGTTTATTACATACATATATTCATTCGTATATCTACTCATACGTAAGTTTAAACACGTATATAATGCATGTATATATATATAGATATGTTTAAAACTGATCCTTTCTGTAGTTTCCCCCTTCCCCCCACCCCTCCCTCATTCATTAGTTCTGCTTTCCACGCAGACCTCCCCCATAACTGCCACCCGACCGCCTCACCTCATCCCCCCTACCGCCACCGCCGCCACCGCCGCCACCACCACCACCACCACCACCACCACCACCACCACCACCAACACCACCAACACCACCTCTTGTGCCTCCCAGTCATTCGCCCCGGTTCGCTGTCACGCGAAGCACGTGATTAACACCGTGTGGACAGCAACAGAAAGGTAGTTATACAAACACACATACACATAATACACATACACACACGCACACACAACACACACATACTCATACACACGCACAGGTGTATGTTTACATATATATTTGTGGTGTATGTAGTGTATCAACTATGTGCGTACATACATATATACAAATCATATGTATTGTACATCTATTATATATGCATACATGTATATATATATACATATATATATACATACATATATATATATATATATATATAACGTTTACATATATATATATATACATATATAAATGTATGTATAAATATATATTACATATTATATATGTATATATACACTGTGTATAAATATATGCATACATACATATATATGCATGCATGCGTGAATATAACCAAGATAAATATAGATATTTGTTTGTGTGTGTATGTAAACTAATATCTTTTTGCGCGAATCGCGTTTCATGCCATTTAAATCACCAAGCTATTTGGAACGTATTTTACACACCGAGTACATTCCTTTGTGTGTGGCTATCGTTTCAAAATGTTTTTTTTAATTTGGACATTGTCTGTGGTTGTTGTCATTTCATTTGCCAATTCATTAATTGTTGTATGTTTCATTAGTTCGCTTGCTATGTTATATTAGAGTTATCGCTTGTTTATATTTTTTGATTTATGTTATTCTTATTGTTACACTGTTATCATTGATCATTAATCAATTCGGTAAGCACTTCTAGTTCGGCCTCACGATTTCATTATCACATTCTGATACAATGAAATTGTTAATCTACGTTCTCTTTCCATTGGCTAATTCAGTTGTTGTCATGTTTCCACTTGATATCATAATAGTAGTGTAGGTGTAAATATAGAAATATTTTCCATCGCAATAGATGAGGTAAATAAATCATAATAAATATAATAAAGCATAATGAATTACTTTTTACTGGACATCTATCACTGAAGAACCCATGGACGGGGGAAATCGTGTGATCTGGCAAGTCTGACGGCCGAAGCAGGCGATTCTCGTCTGTAACGATATAAAAACGAGTGCTTTTAAGCAGCACGAATCCTTATGATAAAGCTGCTCATCGTAAACAGTACAATATTCTGTGCGTTAACATAACTCCCACGTTAAGTTAGAAATCAAGATTACCTTTTGGTATTAGTAATACTGGTTCAGTCGCTTAAAATTATTTTATAATAAATTATGTTCTTATTAATAGCAACTAATCTCAGAGATTTAAACAATAACCTTTACAAGCCCTGAAGCTTTTACTGAGCTGTGGGAAAGTTGCAAAGCACAAGAAAAAGACGCAACGGAAATCTTATGATTGAATTCGAGTATTAAATGTTGATGTTCTACAGAAACCCATCTTTTATCTTTCACTTATTTCAGTCATTGGATAATGGTTTAAAGTCATAACCATACATGAATACGTACACACAAACACAAACGCGCACATACATGTATGCATATATATATATGCATGTATACACGCGCAGGAGTGGCTGTGTGGTAAGAATCTTACTTCCTAACCGTGTGGTTCCAGGTTCAGACTCACTGCGAGGCACTTCGGACAAGTGTCTTCCACTATAGCCTCGAGCCGATCAAACCCTGGTGAAACTGAAAGAATTCCATCGCATACATACATACATACATACAATACATATACTACAATAATAATATAATATATATATATGTGTGTGTGTGGTGTGTGTTGTGTGTGTGTGTGTGTGTGTGTGTGTGTGTGTGTGTGTGTATGTGTGTGTGTATGTATGTATACATGTATTTATGTGTTTGTGTTTGTCCCCTTCCATCACTTGACAACCAATGTTGGTGTGTTTACGTCACCGTAACTTAGCGGTTCGGTAATAGAAATCGTTAGAATAAGTCCTGGGGGCGATTTATTCGACTAAAGACGGTGCTCCAACATGGCCGCAGTCAACTGACTAAAACAAATAAAATAACAAGTATATATATATATGTGTGCGTGTAAATATAATAAGTATATATACAAATTGAGATAGGGGTTGTAAATGCAACCCTCTATGGGATAACGTAAATCCAATATACTGCTAGTGAAGTACCCACCAAAGTTAATACATAAATGTTAATGATTGCGATGCAATCAATTCATTTACTGTATTATATGGGCAAAGGTAAAATGATTTACCACAAATTACTAATACAAGATAAGAAAATGGAGAAATACATCTAAATCAAATATCAATTACCAGATAATACTCAATCACATACTTTATTAAACCACCACATAAGAGACTGTAGGGTTAAATATAAAAAGCAGAACAAATCAGTGTACAGAAAGGAATGTACACAAAAAAGTGTACATTAAAGAGTAATGTTGTATAATAAGTAGAATATATATTCTACTTATTATACAACATTACTCTTTAATGTACACTTTTTTGTGTACATTCCTTTCTGTACACTGATTTGTTCTGCTTTTTATATTTAACCCTACAGTCTCTTATGTGGTGGTTTAATAAAGTATGTGATTGAGTATTATCTGGTAATTGATATTTGATTTAGATGTATTTCTCCATTTTCTTATCTTGTATAAGTATATATATATATATGTGTGTGTGTGTGTGTGTGTGTGTGTGTGTGTGTGTGTGTGTGTGTGGTGTGTGTGTGTGTGTGATGGGTTTCCACACATTTCCGTTTGTTAAATTCACTCACAAGACATTAATCTGTCTAGGACTGCAGTATAAGACACTTACTCAAGGTAACATGCAATGGGATTGAACCAGAAATCACGCGTTTGCAAAGCGAGTTTCTTAACCTCATAACCACGCATACGCCTGGATATAAACATTTCGTTGAAAATTACTGAATATGCGAACATACATGATGAACTGCTTCGATACATTTATCCCGTCTACCCAGATTATAAACTTACATTTGTGACCACAACTTCTTTGTGTTACAAAGATTTTTAAGGAATAATTCGGAAAAGATGGGATCTGAGTGAAAGTAAACAATCATGATTTCAACAGATACCATCTGTTATAGGAATAGTGAGAATGTGTAAAACTTTCCTAAAATCCAGCTTGTAACTTTATACTTTCCACATTTAAATTCCAATGAAGGAGATTGGTTTCTTTGTTAGAGATCAGCCAACTTCATTATTCAAGGAATTCGAAGAATGACAAAAACGACCCTCAAAACATATATATATGTACATACACAAATATTATATACATACATACATACATGTACAAGAGCATGCAACCATACATATATATATATTCACGCATGCATGCATCCATACATATATGCATACATAGATATATAATATGTCTGCTAGATGGAAACGCATGCGTCAAAAGTTAGCTTCTAAATACTTGATCAATTCATGAGATAAGGATGCCTGCAAACTTTCATGTGATAACAAAAATGTCTATTGCGCTACTCGAATGTGGGAGATACCATCCTCTTCACCAAAAACTGCCCAAAATCTCTGCAGAATTCTACCTTCGTATGAGGCATGACATTATTGTCAAAACCATTTATAATGTTTTTTTAAAGTTATTTCTACGGGTTTTCTATAGAATTTAGAACCAGCACTGGAAGTTACGACGTTTTGTAGACGAATACATCTATGTAAGCAGTGATCGAAGATAGAAAAATAGATAATAGGTGTATATACATATTTCAGGATTTCTTGCTCCCTCTTCAGCGCTACATCCAACCCATTAACCATCCATGAACACATTGCTTAAACACCGAATATAGCGGTGTAACACAATTGGATATACACATTTTTTACATATTAAACACAGTCCTGGCAACTGGTACGTACACATTAATTGCTGATAGAGACACTGTGTTTCGTTATGCAACTATTATATACTATAAAGTATATTAAACGTTTTTATAAGTCAATAGTGCGTCCCACTGTGTTAGCAGTGCGATTCAATCACTTTTTAAAGTTATCTCTACGGGTTTTGCACAGAAACTAGAGCCAGCATTGGAAGTTACGAATACGTCTAAGTAAACAATGAAAAATGCGTAAAGGTTGTATATGCTTATTTCAGAAGTTGTTGTCCATTCTTCAGCACCACATCCAACCCATTAGCCATCCGCGAACACATTGCTTAAATTATAAAACATTTGTAGATATAACTGTAAAAAGTGGTTGAATCGCGCTGCTAACACAGGTGTTGAAGCATGTTCTGTTGTGTCTGGGGAAAGTCATTCTCTTTTAATGCCTCATAATTTAATATACTCACCGGTAAAATTTCCACTAATTTAAAAAAATGTTTTTATTTCTTAATTTTTGTTGCGTCTTGCAAACTTTTCAGAAAATTTTAGAAAAATAAAAAAGAAATAAGTGGAAATTTTACCGGTGAGTGAGTTAAATTATAAGGCACCAAAAGAGACTGACTATTCTCAGACTCAACAGTATATATATATATATATATATATATATATATACACGACGGATTTCTTTCAGTTTCCGTCTGCCAAATCTACTCACAAGGATTTGATCGATCCGAGGCTAACGTAGAATACACTTGCCCAAGGTTCCACGCAGTAGGACTGAACCCGGAACCATGTGGTTGGGAAGCAAGCTTATATATATTTATATATAATCTACCAATATTTGATAGCATATAAGATGGAGTTTCTTTTCAAAAAAAATCAACCCGGGTCCTTTCTGCAGATTTGGGTCTTACATAAGCTGATATTACTTTTTACTATTGGTGCAAAGCCTGAAATTTGGAGGGAGGGGATAATTAATTACATTTACCCCAGTGCTTAACTGGTACTTATTTTATCGTACTCTGAAAGGATGAAAGGCAAAATCGACCTCGGCGGAATTTGAGCTCTGAATGTAAAGACGGGCAAAATGTCGCTAAATATTTTGTCGAGCGCGCTAACGGTTCTGCTAGCTTGCCGCCTTTTCATCGGCTAAATTTGGTTTCAAGTTTCGGAAGCGGGACCAAGTCAATTACGTCGATTCCAGGCATCAACTGGTACTTATTTTCATCGATGCTGAAAGGATGAAAAGCAAAGTCTACCTAGGCCTAGGCGGAATTTGAACTCATACCATTAAAACGAGCAAAATACCGCTAGATATTTTGCCCAGCGTGGTAACGATTCTGCCAGCTCTACAGCCTTTCTATAAGCTAACATTACATGCTTTAACGCACTAAAAACTTCGTTTTTTTCCCTGAATATGCAATTCTAAAATTGGAGAGCGTCTACCATGCCCGTGCGTCTTTTCTGCCACCTAAAACAGTATATCTTTATTATAATGACTAACAGAAAACCTCCCTGAGGGTGGATTTCGGCTAGCATATATATATTATATATATATAATATATATATATACACGACGGATTTCTTTCAGTTTCCGTCTGCCAAATCTACTCACAAGGATTTGATCGATCCGAGGCTAACGTAGAATACACTTGCCCAAGGTTCCACGCAGTAGGACTGAACCCGGAACCATGTGGTTGGGAAGCAAGCTTATATATATTATATATAATCTACCAATATTTGATAGCATATAAGATGGAGTTTCTTTTCCAAAAAAAATCAACCGGGTCCTTTCTGCAGATTTGGGTCTTACATAAGCTGATATTACTTTTTACTATTGGTGCAAAGCCTGAAATTTGGAGGGAGGGGATAATTAATTACATTTACCCCAGTGCTTAACTGGTACTTATTTTATCGTACTCTGAAAGGATGAAAGGCAAAATCGACCTCGGCGGAATTTGAGCTCTGAATGTAAAGACGGGCAAAATGTCGCTAAATATTTTGTCGAGCGCGCTAACGGTTCTGCTAGCTTGCCGCCTTTTCATCGGCTAAATTTGGTTTCAAGTTTCGGAAGCGGGACCAAGTCAATTACGTCGATTCCAGGCATCAACTGGTACTTATTTTCATCGATGCTGAAAGGATGAAAAGCAAAGTCTACCTAGGCCTAGGCGGAATTTGAACTCATACCATTAAAACGAGCAAAATACCGCTAGATATTTTGCCCAGCGTGGTAACGATTCTGCCAGCTCTACAGCCTTTCTATAAGCTAACATTACATGCTTTAACGCACTAAAAACTTCGTTTTTTTCCCTGAATATGCAATTCTAAAATTGGAGAGCGTCTACCATGCCCGTGCGTCTTTTCTGCCACCTAAAACAGTATATCTTTATTATAATGACTAACAGAAAACCTCCCTGAGGGTGGATTTCGGCTAGCATATATATATTATATATATATATATATATATATATAGACACACAGAATTATAAATATTTTTCAAAATTAAACAAGACGAATGTATTTTCATGCAAGAGTTTTCAAAAGAGCGTGATAAACGCAAAGCTGAGAGTAATATCAATTTATATAATGTTATTAAGACAAACTGGATTAAACATAACTCAAGGCATATTTATTAAAATATATTCCTTTATGTGTGTGTGTGTGTATCTCGGTGTATGTTGGTGTGTGTGTGTCTGTGTATCCATGAAGATATGTATATGTAGATGATGTATATGTGTGAGGCTAGTCATATTCTACTTTGTTTTGTTTTTTTTGCTTGAATTCCATATATTGCAATTTAGCGTTAGAAGTTTTCACCAATACTTCCTCCAGCAGCTCCATCACCACCCCAAACACCCCAACCACCGCCGCCGCCGCCGCCGCCTCACCACCTTCAGTGCCACCATTTGCAATACCGCCACCCCTTCCATCACCATCTTTCACCACTACCAGCATCGACCAACAACGGCAACGACTCCGCCTCCAGCATCGCCACCACTCCCACTATGTCCGCCACATTTCATCGCCATCAACACTACACCGCCACTCGTCACCACCACCACCACCACCACCACCACCACCATCATCATCATTACTTAATTTCTTCAACTACTACTACTACTACTACTACCACGCAAGTATTACCACCACCACCACTAGTAGCATTGCCAACACCTACTACTACTACTACTACTACTACTACTACATCCACCCCCCAGCGTTCCCACCACCTCGACCATCCCCTCCTACCGCGGCCACCACCACCACCTTCACTAATGTTACAGCAGACGTCAGACTTTGCAGACACTAATTCAATAAGACGTGTTGACCCGAGCAGATACTTCGTCACTTAGAAGCAAGTGGAAGCCGCTAAGTGAAGAAACTGGAGTAGTAGCAGCAGCAGTACTACTACTACTACTACTAGTAGTAGTAGTAGTAGTAGTAGAAATAGTAGTAGTAGTAGTAGTAGTAGTGGTGGTGGTGGTGATGGTGGTGGAATAAGGAAAAGAAATTGGGAAACGAAATTATTTTTTTTTACGAAGAGATATATCAGAGAAAAGAAAAAAAGGTTAAAATATGTCAAGATTTCTAGGAAAAATTGGGACACAAGACAAAAACATCCCCATCATCATCGTCATCATCATCATCACCATCATCATCATCGTCATCATCATCGTCATCATCATCATCATCATCATCATCATCTTGATCAGCACCATTGGCATCATCACCATCAGCAGTAGTAGCAGCAGCGTCACCACCACATCCACCGTTATTATCATCAACATCATTATTATCATTGTCGTCATCGTCGTCATTGTCGTCATTGTCATCATCATCACTGCCACTACCACCGCCACCACCATCACCATCATCCTCATCACCATCATCATCATCAGTATCATCACCATCATCACCATCGCCATCAACGTCGTCACGATTATGATCGATATTACTATCACCTTCATCATCATCATCATCATCGTCATCGTTGTCGTCGTCGTCACCATCATCAGCATCATCGTCATCGTCATCGTCGTCATCGTCACCATCATCATTATCATCGTTATCTTCTCCATCGTTATACTCGTCAAATTCCCCTTCATCTCCATTCTCCTCTTTGTGATCATCCTGAACGTCATCACCTTCATCACTATCAGCCTAATCCACCTCCCCTTCTTCCAAATTTCCTTATCCTCGTCTATCTTTTTCCACTTCCTCCTCATCGTAATCACCATCATCATCATCGTCATCAGCAACAACAATAACAATGACATGAAAGACCAACCTGCATAAACGATAGCAGTGACATTACTCTACTAAAAGGGCAGGACACCGAATTTATAGAACTCCAGAAGAGATGAATATTTGCCTTTGTGATGAATCTTTTTAGATCTGGTCGTTGTCTTCTGCAGCTGATAATTGGCCATTCTCTAATAATTCTTTCATTTTCCCGAGATTTCATGAATGATGTAAGATTGCGTATCCAGAAAATTTGCCGTAAACATTTTATGCCGTAAGAAAATTCATTTGAAGAAATTTCGCCGAATAGACGCAGGAGTGGCTGTGTGGTTAGAAGATTGCTT
This sequence comes from Octopus sinensis, assembly GCF_006345805.1. NCBI lineage: Eukaryota > Metazoa > Mollusca > Cephalopoda > Octopoda > Octopodidae > Octopus > Octopus sinensis. The sequence goes on along the minus strand of NW_021832504.1, from coordinate 177 downwards.
TCCTGATACAATACGCTTTATTATTGTCCATACGGTGAATTTTCCTTATAACGAATTTTTCTTGCAGCGAAATTTTTACGGCGATATTTATCTATGGTTAAAATGTTTACGGAGAAATTCTGTACAACCTTAAGACTGGAAAGTACCGTTTGGCCGAATGTAAAGTGTGTTTCGGGG
>NW_021832503.1:22500-30581 GCF_006345805.1 Octopus sinensis | reverse complement strand
GGGAGAATACGAGACCTTATTCATATGTTTTGAATTCGTTGGTACTGGTCATTGGATGTAGTTTGTCTGATGTTACTTGAATCGAATAGGTATGATCAATTTTTTCAGTGATCTCAAATTTAAAATCTTGAAATACTGTGCTGAAGAGGAGAAAGATCGAATGGAAATGTGATCTTGGCATTTTTCATATCTATCTAACTCCGAAAGAAGCCCATCGTATATATTTATATATAGGCGCAGGAGTGGCTGTGTGGTAAGTAGCTTGCTAACCAACCACATGGTTCCGGGTTCAGTCCCACTGCGTGGCATCTTGGGCAAGTGTCTTCTGCTATAGCCCCGGGCCGACCAATGCCTTGTGAGTGGATTTGGTAGATGGAAACTGAAAGAAGCCTGTCGTATATATGTATATATATATATATATATGTGTGTGTGTGTATATGTTTGTGTGTCTGTGTTTGTCCCCCTAGCATTGCCTGACAACCGATGCTGGTGTGTTTACGTTCCCATCACTTAGTGGTTCGGCAAAACAGACCGATAAAATAAGTACTGGGCTTACAAAGAATAAGTCCCGGGGTCGATTTGCTCGACTAAAGGCGGTGCTCCAGCATGGCTGCAGTCAAATGACTGAAACAAGTAAAAGAGTATATATATATATATATATATATATATATATATATATATATGTGTGTGTGTGTGTGTGTGTGTGTGTATCTGTGTTTGTCCCCCTAGGCATTGCTTGACAACCGATGCTGGTGTGTTTATGTCCCCGTCACTTAGCGGTTCGGCAAAAACTGGCCGATAGAATAAGTACTTGGGCTTACAAAAGAATAAGTCCCGGGGTCGAGTTGCCCGATCAAAGGTGGTGCTCCAGCATGGCCGCAGTCATAATGACTGAAACAAGTAAAAGAGTAAAAGAGAGTATATATATATATATATGTTTGTGTGTGTGTGTTAATCAAATGCCGAGTGAATTTCGTTGTTTTTCCTCTCTGTCTACGTGAGTTGTCTTGAGTATATGTTGTCTGGAAGTTTCTTCTTGTAGTTGAAGAAATAGCTAGGTTCTTTGGCTGCTATTTCTAAAGTTCGGTATGTGGTGAAGCAAATTTTTTTGCTGAACCCTAATTATAGTTATATTCATAATTATAATATTATATATATATATGTGTGTGTGTGTGTATGTGTATGTGTGTGTGTATATATACATCCGGTAACCCTGCTAAGTTACAGGGTTACCGGATGTAAACAAACCAGCACCCAGTTATCAAGTGCTGTTGTTGACGGTGGTGGTGGTGGTGGTGGTGGTGGTGGTTGTGGGACATACACAAGCACAGACACACACAGACACACACACATACACGCATATATTTGTGTATATACATATACGTATGTGTGTACATGTGTATGTATGTATATACTCTTTATCTTATATTAAACTTTTAATACTTTTTGATAGTTAAATAAAAAATATATATATAAAAATATAAAAATATATAAAAATATAAAATTTAAAAAAATAAATAAATAAATTTTTAAAAATATAAATAAAAATAAAAATAAATAATTAAATAAAATAATAATAAATATATATATATATATTTATAATTTAAGTTTAAATTATTAATTTAAATAATTTTTTAAAATTTTAACTTTAATTTAAATATTTTAATATTTATATTTTATATTTATATTTTTATATTTTATATTTTATATTTTTTATATATTTTTTAATTAATTTTATTTCTATGTATTGGCTTCTGATTTTCACTGTTTGATTTGCCTAATAGTGGTTTTATCTCTAATTTAATATAATATATATATATATATATATATATAATATATACAATATGTGTGTGTATATGTATATATATATATATAATATATATATATATATATACATGGGTATATATAGATAGATAGGTAGATAGATAGATAGATAGATAGATAGATAGATAGATAGACAGACAGACAGACAGACAGACAGACAGACAGACAGACAGATAGATTACGAAGGACACCATCATCACCAGAAACAATTAAGCAGGTCTGATAAACTCGCTAATTCTGTGAAAACTCGGGATTTGAACTTTCGTCCTAGAGAAATAAAAGATAAACGGTAATGAAGGGTTTCAGATGAAAATGCTTCAGTATTTCACGCGTATTCTATGGGGACCTACCTTTTCATAAGTGACGCACACACGGTCGCACACATATATGCGTGCAGCACACACACACACACTCGGATACACACACACCCAAGCACATACATACAGACAGACGCATACTCCCGGATGACAAAGTCACCCCTCGTACACACACATGCACACACACACACATACACACACAGATACACACATGCACACACGCATGCATGCACACACACACGCACACTCACACTCACACTCACACGTCTGTACTGCACTCAGTGGCAATGTTTGTGGTTTCTAAATATGGCAGAAGGTCAGACATTCTGGTGAGAGGAACGGGGGAAATGGTCAGAGGTAATCAACTACAGTGAAAGGACCAGATGAAATTACAGCTACTACTACTACTACTCTACTACTACTACTACTACTACTACTACTACTACTACTACTGCTAATAATAATAATAATAATATAATAATAATAATAATAATAATAGTAATAGTAATAGTAATAGTAATAATAAAACTGACAGAATGATAGATGCGAATAGGTCAGACATCATATTGAAATACTTCAAACAAAGAACATGCGTCCTCATTGATATGACTGTCCCAATCGATATAAACGTATCTGTCAAAACCTACCAAAAACTGAGCAAATATAAAGATCTTGAAATAGAAATCAGCAAAATGTGGAACCTGAAGACTAAAACAATACCTGTTGTCATAGGTGCCCTGGGAATGATAGCAAAAGGGGCTGATAGCTACCTAACTCAGATACCAGGAAACCCAAAAATGGCAGAAATTCAAAAGATAGTGCTCATGGAAACTGCTCATATCCTACACAAAATACTTTCTATGTAATCTCAAGTTTTAAAACAAACATAATTTTCGTATGGTTTTTTTTTAGACATTCACTAGTACAACACTAAGTACAAAACCAAATATATGGCACACTAGGCATAACACCAACAGGAACTTCTACCTTGTTGTCTCTTGAGGTCTCTGGGTGAGACTTGGAGCCAACTTGTACAAATATAAAGCAAAAGTCAAACATAGAATAATAATAATAATATATAATAATAATATAATAATAATATAATAATAATAGTAGTAGTAATAATAATAATAATAATAATAATAATAATAATAGTAGTAGTAATAATAATAATAATATAATAATAATAATAATAATAATAATAGTAATAATAATAATAATAATAATAATAATGATAATAATAATAATAATAATAATAATAATAATAATAATAATAATAATAATAATAATAATAATAATAATAATAATAATAATAATAATAATAATAAATAATAATAATAATAGTAAGTAATAATAATAATAATAATAATAATAATAATAATAATAATAATAAATAATAATAATAATAATTAATAATAATAATAATATAATAATAATAATAATAATATAATAATAATAATAATAATAATAATAATAATAATAAGAAGAAGAAGAGAAGAAGAAGAAGAAGAATGTAAAAATGGTGTTGATCGTTCTTCTTTCATTGGAAAGGTGTCGTTGACCATGAATGCGTTCTGCGTGAGCAGACGATCAAAGTTTTAATTGAATATCCTGAAGTGTCTGATAGAGAGAGAGGGGGAGAGAGAGGGAGAGAGAGTGAGAGAGAGAGAGAGAGAGAGAGAGAGAGAGAGAGAGAAAAGAACGTGAAGGAAGTGGATTGAGGCCGGGCCAAGAGAAAACAAATCTAGGTGCTGCAACATGACAACACTACTGCGTACACGTTATACTGTAACCTATTTCTTTATTACCCACAAGGGGCTAAACACAGAGGGGACAAACAAGGACAGACATAGGTATTAAGTCGATTACATCGACCCCAATGCGTAACTGGTACTTAATTTATCGACCCCGAAAGGATGAAAGGCAAAGTCGACCTCGGCGGAATTTGAACTCACAACGTAACGCAGACGAAATACCGCTAAGCATTTCGCCCGGCGTGCTAACGTTTCCGCCAGCTCGCCGCCTTGTAACCGTGACATCTTTTAGTAAAGCACAAGACGACTCTGGTCACCCAGAATCGCTGTACTCCCGATTTACTTTGTCCCCAAAAGGTTACTTATTCAGTCGTGGAGGCGCAATGGCCCAGTGGTTAGGGCAGCGGACTCGCGGTCATAGGATCGCGGTTTCGATTCCCAGACCGGGCGTTGTGAGTGTTTATTGAGCGAAATCACCTAAAAGCTCCACGATGCTCCGGCAGGGAGTGGTGGTGACCCCTGTTGTATTCTTTCGCTCCAACATCAAGTGGAGGCACAATGGCCCAGTGGTTAGGGCAGCGGACTAACAGTCGATTCCCAGACCGGGCGTTGTGAGTGTTTATTGAGCGAAAACACCTAAAGCTCCACGAGGCTCCGGCAGGGGACGGTGGTGATCCCTGCTGTACTCTTTCACCACAACTTTCTCTCACTCTTACTTCCTGTTTCTGTTGTACCTGTATTTCAAAGGGCCGGCCTTGTCACTCTCTGTGTCACGCTGAATATCCCCGAGAACTACGTTAAGGGTGCACGTGTCTGTGGAGTGCTCAGCCACTTACACGTTAATTTCACGAGCAGGCTGTTCCGTTGATTCGGATCAACCGGAACCCTCGTCGTCGTAACCGACGGAGTGCTTCCAAAAAAAAACAAAAAAAAACTTATTCAGTCGATTGACGAAACCGAAACCAATTCGCTATGGCAACCATTCACTATCCTTGGGAACGCATTCTAAGACGAGTTCCAAAAGTGGAAAAGAAAAAAAAAATTGGAGACGATGTTTCAGTAATGGAAGTGTCCAGTATTTTGAAGATGAGTGTGACTAAACTAAGAATGAATAAACTGAGTGCAACTAAATTGAGTGTGACCAAACTGAGTTTGACTAAATTGATTGTGACTAAACTAAGTGTGACTAAATTGAGTGTAACTAAATTGAGTGTGACTAAGCTAAGAATGAATAAATTGAGTGTGACTAAATTAAATGTGACTAAATTAAATGTGACTAAACTGAGTGTAAGTAAATTGAATGTGACTAAACTAAGTGTGACTAAACAGAGTGTGACTAAACTGAGTGTGACTAAATTGAATGAGACTAAACTGAGTGTGACTAAATTGATCGTGGCTAAATTGAGTGACTAAACTAAGTATGACTAAACAGAGTGTGACTAAATTGAGTGTCACTAAACTGAGTGTAACTAAATTGAGCGTGACTAAATTGAGTGTGACTAAATTGAGTGTGACTAAATTGAGCGTGACTAAATTGAGTGTGGCTAAACAGAGTGTGACTAAATTGAGTGTAACTAAATTGTGCGTGATATTTCTGTGAGTATATTGGTTTCTAATTTTAGCACAAGGCTAGCAACCTGGGGTGGGGGAGTCTGTCGATTACATCGACTAGAGTATGCTGGAGGTATTTATTTTTATCGACCCCGAAAGGATGAAAGACAAAATCAACTTCAGCGGCATTTGAACTCAGAACATAACGACGAACAAAGTGCCGCTAAATATTTTGTCCAGCATTCTAACGATTCTATCCGTTCGCCATCTTGTTTCTGTGAATATATTGGTTTGAAATTTCAACAGAAATCCAGCAATTTTGGGTACTCAAATGTTATTTATTTTATCGACCCTGACAGGATAAAAGCAAAGTCGACCTCGGTGGAATTTGAACTCAGAACATGGAGACGGAAAAAAATTGCCATGAAGCATTTTGCCCGGTGCGCTAACGATTCTGCCAGCTCGCAGCCTTATTTCTGTGAATATTGGTAGATTATTTAAAGAACAACACAGATAAACGAAGAAAATGGTCCAGAAGGAATATTATAAACACATCACAGTATTAATTAAAACAGAGTTAAATATTTATAAGATATTCAGGATTAAAAACGGTAAAAGGAGAATATGAGGTTACGAAAAAATATGTGATTATGTGATTATATTACTTCTGGCTGCAAGATCATAACCAAATGATAACACACCACACACACACACACACACACACACACACACACACCACACACACACACACACACCACACACACACACATACATACATACATACATAAATACATGCCTAGATACCAATCTTGAGAAATTAGCCTTCTCAAAACCAGAAAGGAGAAATCTGATTCGAAGACTACAGATCCAAGCCATCAATGGAACTGTAAAAATCTGTAAAACTTTCCAGAAGTTTATCGTTTAAATATATATGAGCATGTCTAGATATGCAACTAGACAACCATGAGAATACATACATAAAACACACAAACCTGTACATACATACATGCATTCATACATACATACATACATACATACATACATATCATACATACATACATACATACATACATACATACATACATACATACATACATACATACATACATACAGGGTGCGGCAGAAATACTTCCTACATTTTAAACCTTCACTTATGTGTTGCTAATGAACTTATGCAAATACCAATGATGTTTTCATTTAGATAATGAACAAAAAACTGTAACCTTTTGTTTAGACGACAGTAAAATTAATTTTTCATAAATGTTGTTTCTATTCCTTTTGTCAACCTTTCAAATGTGGGAGGTATTTCTGTCACACCCTGTACATACATGCAAATAATCGCGATATCTGGGACAATCAAAATCTGAAAGACTTTCTTAAGATTTAAATGATGATGACTGCTTTCTTTTACAAACTAGCTACCAAACAGGTGACCGGTCGAAATGAACTCTTAATTAGAAAAAAGAAAATTATAAATACATGCATATATATAACGGGAAGCTTTATGAAAATAAACAAAAGACGAAGGCAGGTGGAATACAAACAAACAATTGTATTAGTATGGCGCTCAGGAATATAAATAGAAAAAGTCTTTTTACGTTTCGAGCCTACGCTCTTCAACAGAAAGATACACAGAAAAGAAACACGGAGAGAAACAAGGAGAGAAAAAAAATGCGTGCAGAAGCTAGCGATTCAACATGGCCATATGTGTGTGTGTGTGTGTGTGTGTGTGTGTGTGTGTGTGTGTGTGTGTGTGTGTGTGTAAGTGCCTTGGCTTACTTACATCATCGTAATTTAGCGGTTCGGTAAAAAAGAGCGATGGAATAAGTACTGGACTTGAGTGTTACCACTGAAATTTTATTAAGTACAAGAGAAGTGTTGTTGCTTGTTATTTTATTTCCAAAAGCTAAAACAATTCAGAGAAATAACAGAAAAGCCTCAACGTATTCCAGTAAATAGAACATACACAACAAAGATAATGTTGTTTGTTCCTTCTCAAGACATGCCTGGCTCATAAGGGCCGGTTTCCCCGGTTCCTTGGCGTATAGGTTCCCCACCTGGACAGGACGCTGGTCCGTCGCAGGTGAGTTGCAAGATGCAGGAGGAAAGAGTGAGAGAAAGTTGTGGTGAAAGAGTCAGCAGAAGTTTCGCCATTACCTTCTGCAGGAGCCGCGTGGAGCTTAGGTGTTTCGCTCATAAACACACACACATCGCCCGGTCTGAAATTCGAACCCGCAATCCCTCGACCGCGAGTCCACTGCTCTAACCACTAGGCCATGTGCCTCCACACAAAGATAACGGTGGCAATGCATGCGACAGTAGACCAGCCTCAGCCGCCAGTCACAATGTCAGCTGGCGGTAAAGACGATCGTCGACATTTAGCGACCAGTGACAATAGCAGCAGCCATGATAACAAATGAATCCTGAAGAGCGAATTATGCAAACAGTCAGAAGGTATTTATAGTGAAGTATTTAAAGAGTTTGATTCTTTGTCAGATTTACGGCCGCAGGACATATTTTATTTAATTAAAATTGACGAGAGATGTACTGAAGTTATGTTAATAGTGATTAAATGTTAAGAGAGAATGTTTACGACAGATATAATTCTTTCATATTGGCGAATGAACGCCTGTTC
>NW_021832503.1:0-17500 GCF_006345805.1 Octopus sinensis | reverse complement strand
GGTTTCACATCAAGAATTTTACAAAGCAAATACACAATGAGTAACGAATTATTTTTTTGGAAATGGATGCTGTACATCTCTCAAACAATAAATAAGATACCATAAAAATAGATAATAATATTAATAGTATAAATTATCCAGGGATAACGGCAAGAGAAAGGATTTTGCCAGAGTAAATTGAACCCAAAAGAGATTACAAGAATCTCCCCCCCCCCCGCTCAATCTATATATATAAAGCTGAAGTTGTCTGTGTGTGTGTGTGGCAGGTTTGGTAGCCTTCAACTAACACTATCTCCTCCGAGACCCTGCGGTGCAAGTTGACCAAAATTGAGAGTATAATAGAAGAAGGCTTGCTCTTCCTTCGGTAGAAGAAAAAATTCAAATCGGACCATGTTAACACCATAAATTATTTACATCAAAAAGGTGCTTTTTTTTCTATGAAAATACCTATTTTTTACGATTTTTTGACTGCTGTGTCGCCATTTTTCGGTGTATTTCAACAAGAAAAATGCTCACTTAAAGAGATTAACAAGCTACAAAATTTATAATTTTTACTTTTCAAAATTCCAATTCTAAAGGGTCGAAAAAAATTTTTTTGTGATGGCATTGGTTTTGAGCGAACGACGGATCAGCTGATCCAATGCAGAGGAGTAATGTTCGCTGCGTAAATGCACTAATTTTCAAGGTCGTCAACTGCTACAGCGTTGAGTACAATTTAGGAATTTCAATCGACTTTGTGAGAAAAAGTAATTGCATTAGCGTAAGACAGAACGAATGAACGAAGCGCAACTAAAAAGCAAACCCGAACAACGCCGGGCCATATTGCTAGTAAAAAATAGAATTATGCAAAAAGCTTAATATTCGAGACTAATATGAAACTAAAACAGATAAAGAAATATTTGAAGAAATGAAAGCTGAAATATGGAGAATACCAAGATTTGAATGATGATTCAGATAATGTTTGGAGGAGACAAACGAAGTATTTAGAAGGGTTTTAGATAGCGAAATATTGAGCAGAATCTATAAGAGATATCTAGAAAGAATTTGAAGGAAAATATCGCCTGTTGTTCCATAAAACAATTGGATTTATTCATAGGCGTAGGAGTGGCTGTGTGGTAAGTAGCTTGTTTACTAACCACATGGTTCCGGGTTCAGTCCCACTGCGGCGTGGCACCTTGGGCAAGTGTCCTCTGCTATAGCCTCGGGCCGACCAAAGCCTTGTGAGTGGATTTGGTAGACGGAAACTGAAAGAAGCCCGTCGTATATATGTATATATATATATGTGTGGTAAGTAGCTTGCATACCAACCACATGATTCCGGGTTCAGTCCCACTGCATGAAACCTAGGGCAAGTGTCTTCTACTATAGCCTCGGGCCGACCAAAGCCTTGTGAGTGGATTTGGTAGACGGAACCTGAAAGAAGCCCGTCGTATATATGTATATATATGTATATACGTGTGTGTGTGTGTGTGTGTGTATGTTTGTGTGTCTGTGTTTGTCCCCCCCCCCCAACATCGCTTGACAACCGATGCTGGTGTGTTTGCGTCTCCGTAACTTAGCAGTTCGGCAAATGGGACCGATAGAACAAGTACTAGGCTTACAAAGAATAAGTGCTGGGGTCGATTAGCTCGACTAAAGGCGGTGCTCCAGATTGGCCACAGTCACATGACTGAAACAAGTAAAATGAGAAAAAGTAAAGTAAAAGAATGAATGAAGATTTAAAATCGGGTGACACTATAAAGAATTGAAAAAGGTCAAAGAGAATAATGGAAGGAATGAAAAGAAAAAAGAAAAAAAGGGAATTACTTGCAGGAGACAAAACCAAATTTATGGTGATGAGACAACGTCATATTTTACGATTTTGGACTGATACAGTCACGTGATTTAGTAAAACAGTATGGCATCCTCATCCTACTGAAAAACCATGGTAGGTGACCCTTCGATAAACAAACGTCCTACAAGAGCCACAGAGACCGGGAATCCTGAAAAATATAGGCTAATTACATACGGGTTTTCTGACTTCTACAAAACCCTGACGCTCACATTAAGGAGTTATATAATGTTTATCTTTATCTTTCATTTGTTTCAGTCATTGGAATGCGGTCATGTTGGGGCACTGCTTTTAAGGGTTTTGTCAAAGAAATTGCCCCCCAGTACTTAATTTTTTAAAGGTTAGTACTTATTCTATCGGTCACTTTTTGCCGAACCCCTATGCTGAGGGGATGTTAACAAACCAACATCTGTTGCCAAGCGGTGGAGAACAAACACAGACACAAAGACACACACACACACATACACACACATACATACACACATACACATACACACACACATACACATACACACACACACATACACATACACATACACATACACACACACACATACACACCACACACACACGACGTAAAAAAGGAACAGTCTAAGGAGAATCGCTTTCGCTACTTTTGTTCTGTCTGACCAATTGAGTGAAGTTCCAAACCCTACAAGGAAATGAGAAGAAAGTCTAAAGGTCCCTGATCGAGTCGTTCGCTTTATATGGAAGGTTAAGTTATATCCCAAGTCTGAGACAACCTGAAAATCTCTCAGAGTTTGTAAAACCTTATAGCAATGACCCAAGTCTTCAATACAAAGTAATAACAGATATGAAGACTAACTGTTATAGAGTTGGCATAAAATGTTCCGTATCTTAGGCCATGGGCTGTGGCGCGAGAGCAAGCATATAATTACCCCAACAACAACACCAATATCGTGATAATAATAATGATGATGATAAACAGGTAAAAAAAAGAAAGGTACGTCTCACGAGTGAAGCAGAATGGAAAACACCATGACCAACTTCTAATGTAGAAAACATAGGGGACCAAAGTAATGCATGGGAAAAGGGTGTAGAGGTGCGTGGCTTAGTGGTTAGGGTGTTGGACTCCTGATCGTAAGATTGCGGTTTCGATTCCTGGACGGGACGACGCGTTGTGTTCTTGAGCAAAACACTTCATTTCACGTTGCTCCAGTCCACTCAGCTGGCAAAGAAGAGTAATCTTGCATCTGACCAGCGTACCGTCCAGGGAGGGGGGGGAATATATTCGCCATGAATCCGGGAAACAGGCTATTATGAGTCGGTATGACTCGGGAAAGGTAACTTTACCTTATCCTTATGGGAAAAGGGTTGCAGGATGAAACCAACTGAAAACACACCAAAAGGCTTAAGAGTAATGGACTGAAAGTAGAGTTATAAAGTCTGATAATCACAGCACAAAATCAGTCGGGGAGCAAATCTTATCATCTTTACATTGCTAAAGATCCACAATGCAGAATCTGTGGAAAATATGAAAAGAAAAACCATTGAGCACATTGTCTGTGGATGTTTGGGAGAAGCAAAGACTGAATACATCAAAACACTTAACGAAGAACTCTATATTTACTGGTAAATACAAAGGAGTTATATGGTCAAGATGACTAAACTGTGCCATGAACATCAGCCAAACATTGTCATTGACAACAATGATGCCAGTGATTTCCTCTAGGATATGCCCATCCACACCGACTGAGAGATAAAAGACAACAAACCTGACATTGTTATCAAGGATGAGAAGAACAAGAAGTGTCTATTTATCGACATTGCAATATCTTCCAAAAGAAACCCCTCAGTAAAGGTTCCAGAGAAGTTGAGTAAATAAAAAGACCTTCAGATTAAGATCAACAGGATGTAGAATACGAAAAACCGAATTAACACCATACTCATCGGAACATTTGGAATCAACAGTAACCCGGATAATGTTAGAACCTATATTGTCCAGAAGATCGGACTACAGAGAGTGTGTTATCGAGAACAACCCCCTGGAAATTCTGAAACAAGTACTGAAAAAAGAGGTGGGGGCAGGTGTTGACTGACTGTATTTCAACAAAAAGGATAGAGGAAGACGTCTGTAGAGAATATGAAGAAGAGGAGGTAGAGAGTTTAAAAGAAGTCCGGTGGTAAGAGTGATGGTTCGCTTTTGGTAGCAGTAAGAGGAGAGAAGAAAGGGAAACATGAAGTTCTCGAATGTAGTAAAAAGAACGACCGAACAGAAAAGTTAACACGAAAAGTGTTATATCGCAATACTACACAGTGGCTGTGTATGCTACGAAAACCTCATCGCCACTGTTATGTCGCACGTTCGGGTGACCTCTACTCAACTCTACTCTGCTCTTCACCTACTCTCGACTGTGCTCTCCCACTATGTCTACGTACTGGGCTAGCCTACTTCATCGTCTGGGGGCGTCCACACAACAAAAAAGTTGGGGGTTTTTTTTCAAAGTATTGAAGGGTATCGAGATAAAAAATCAATTCAACGGATAAATAAGGAAGTTTTTAAGAAAAACAGACGACGGGTTTGGTCCTTATTGCACCGGATCAAAGATTTAGAATAAGATACACTTGCGAAATTGTAGGTAAGGAAGCCATCTTAACCGGATGTAGAATCTATGGTGCAAGAGAAGCGATGGTTGTATGTGTAGTTTCTGAATGCAAAATAATTGCCCAGACGGTTTATAAAAACTAGGAGTGGCTGTGTGGTAAGTAGCTTGCTAACCAACCACATGGTTCCGGGTTCAGTCCCACTGCGTGGCATCTTGGGCAAGTGTCTTCTACTATAGCCTCAGGCCGACCAATGCCTTGTGAGTGGATTTGGTAGACGGAAACTGAAAGAAGCCTATCGTATATATGTATATATATATGTATATGTATGTATGTGTATGTGTTTGTGTGTCTGTGTTTGTACCCCTAGCATTGCTTGACAACCGATGCTGGTGTGTTTACGTCCCCGTCACTTAGCGGTTCGGCAAAAGAGACCGATTGAATAAGTACTGGGCTTAGAAAGAATAAGTCCCGGGGTCGATTTGCTCGACTAAAGGCGGTGCTCCAGCATGGCCGCAGTCAAATGACTGAAACATGTAAAAGAGTAATATAACAAGGTTACTACAACCATACATTGGCAAAAATGTTCCACGGGGATTCTGCATTTGGAAATGGTAGCAAGTTGGATTTGAACATTAGGTAAAATGGTATGATCATAAAACAGAACACGTTCTATGTAAACGTTATACTGGAATATACAAATTCAAAAGGAGAGAAAGATAAAACATTCACATCGGATATTGTTGTACTCAATACAGAGGAAAGAGCATACCACTTAATCGGTATTATTTTCTCTGTTTGATAGAAGAGAGATAGAGAAAAAATGTGAGAAAATAGAGAAAAATACCTAGACTTAATATGCAATCTTCAAAGACCCTGGAATTTCCGAAAAGTGATCATTTACCTCAATTGTAACAAGAGCCTTGAAAACAGTTGCAAGAAGTTTGAATGATTGGTTGAGGATGTTGGCCATCAAGATAAGTTTTTGATTCTATTGAAAGCCTGCTTGTTTGGCAGGGTAAGAAGTCTAATAAAAGTGATAAAAACCTAAAGTTTCGGAATGCAAGTTCGATATCTAGCCATGCGATTCAAGAAGAACATAAAACGAAAAGTTAAGTGAACGAAAGGAAGCAAAGAATTTAACAAAGTAGGAAATCCTCAAATGTTGGAACGGAGAAGGATGCAGGATCAGGGCCCAGCCGGTTGTTATTGGAGCCGCAAGAACAAGGATAAAGACCGCGAGAGAAAATCGTGGAGAAAAGATTTTTAGCTTAATCTCTGAGTGTGTGCAGTGTTGGAAACATGTTTATCCAAAGAGTCTGCAATACAAAGTAGGGACAGATATCAAGAGCAGGAAGCGGGGAGGGGTGGGAAACCCGTTAAGTAGAAAATACAAAGTGGCCCCCACCCCTTCCTCTATCATGGATCATGAGTTGCGAATCGAGTGTAGAATTATATTGGACGCAACTCCTATACCGGGAAAAACAAAATAATAATAATAATAGTAATAATAATAATAGTAATAGAAGAACATGAAGAAGAAGAAGAAGAAGAAGAAGAACAACAACAACAACATGATGATGATGATGATGACTTCGACGACAACGACGATAACAACAACAAGAACACAACAACAACAACAACAACAATAACAATAACGATAATAATAATAATAATAATAATAATAATAATAATAATAATAATAATAATAATAGAAGAAAATGAGGGAAGATGAAGAAAAGGGAAGAAGAAGAAGAAGAAGAAGAAGAGGGAAAAAGAAGAGGAAGAAGAAGAAGAGGGAAAAATAATAATAATAATAATAAGAAGAAGAAGAAGAAGAAGAAGAAGAATCCTTCTTATTGAGACAGTCCCAACACGAGACGTGAGTGTATCTCACAAAAACATGGAGAGAGGTCACGTGTCGATAACAAGAGTTGAAAGCGAGGCTCAGATTAAGTAATCATGCTAATCTGTTGGAGTTGGTGTGTTGTGGATCAACAACAACGATGACGTGTGTTAAATAGTTTTGACATTTTCACAGAACTCCAAATATTTCTCTTCATCAAAAAAAAAAAAGAAAGAAGAAAAATGAAAAAAACAAGAACGAGTAAACATGGCGGACATTTTTTTGCTTAAAAGACTTACTTGTAACTTTATCTTTGTTGATATCTCACAGCAGTATCACTCACCGGAGTGGTATCACAGACATGGTATCGCATGTTTGTATTACAAGCATGGTATCACAAACACACACATTAACAGATGTCACTAAAGTCTATATATTTATCGTTACTTTCCGTGAAAAAGCCTTTATTTCTTTTGATATCCATAGTGCATTTTCGCTTTTCTTCTTTTTACTTCCTCCGTATATATATATATATGGCATACATATATATGTATGCCACTAACCTACACTTAATTCTTTCATCTTTCATCTTCCCTAATCTTCTCCTCTGTCTCTTAATATGCTCCTGGTTGGAAGCACTCCGTCGGTTACGACGACGAGGGTTCCGGTTGATCCGAATCAACGGAACAGCCTGCTCGTGAAATTAACGTGTAAGTGGCTGAGCACTCCACAGACACGTGTACCCTCAACGTAGTTCTCGGGGATATTCAGCGTGACACAGAGGGTGACAAGGCCGGCCCTTTGAAATACAGGTACAACAGAAACAGGAAGTAAGAGTGAGAGAAAGTTGTGGTGAAAGAGTACAGCAGGGATCACCACCATCCCCTGCCGGAGCCTCGTGGAGCTTTTAGGTGTTTTCGCTCAACAAACACCCACAACGCCCGATCTGGGAATCGAAACCGCGATCCTATGACCGCGAGTCCACTGCCCTAACCACTGGGCCATTGCGCCTCCACTGCTCCTGGTTAATACTTAATTAAATAATAAACAGAATAATTCAAGTATAAACTTGTATTAAATATTGAATCTTCGTCCAATGGCAGATTGTATACATTTTTTCCACATTTTTTTCCTTTGTGATTCCTCCCTTGTAATGAAACGTGTAACCTGGAAATAAATATTTACCAAATTTTACAATCATTTCTTTGTCTCTCTCACACACATTCGCCATGATAGATCGCTAGCCACTACACATTCTTTATTTTCTCTCCTGGTTTCTTTCTGTGTTCCTTTCTGTGGAAGAGCGTAGGCTCGAAACGTTAAAGACTTTCTCACTTCCCGAGCGTTATACTAATACATCTGTATGTTGTCCACACCACCTGTCTTCGTCTTTTGTTTTTACTTAATATATATATATATATATATATTATATATATATATAT
Source organism: Octopus sinensis (assembly GCF_006345805.1). Lineage (NCBI taxonomy): Eukaryota > Metazoa > Mollusca > Cephalopoda > Octopoda > Octopodidae > Octopus > Octopus sinensis. The sequence continues at coordinate 9,816 of NW_021832503.1, read as the reverse complement.
ATATATATATATATATATATATAATATATATATATATATATATATATATATATACATATATATATATATATATATATATATATATATATATATATATATATATATATATATATATATATATATATACAGTATTCCCTCCCCATATCGTTGTTCGCCTATCGCGGTTTATCATTTAAGCTTACGTCGATTCCTCCGTGGTGGTGTTTTGCATTTATAATAAAATAAATATATACAAATTATGAAAATAATTAAAATAATATTTACAGTATTGTTTCTAATTCGCGGATTTTCACCTAATCCCACGATAGTCGAAGGATTACTGTACAGGTAAATCGATTGTTAGACAGACAAACATATAGCTAACTAGCTAAATAGATAGATAGATAGATAGATAGATAGATAGATAGATAGATAGATAGATAGATAGATAGATAGATAGATAGATAGATAGATGGATAGATAGATAGATAGATAGATAGATAGATAGATAGATAGATAGATAGATAGATAGATAGATAGATAGATAGATAGATAGATAGATAGATAGATAGATAGATAGATAGATATTGGTTTAGATAAATAGTTGACGTCACAAGAATCGATAAATTTTCGATAGAACGTGATATAATTCTTTTTCGGAACTGGATCTCGAAGCATACAGAAAGCTATAAATAGTAGCATGTAAATAGTGGGTTGAAAACCCCTTTTCGATAGAAAAGTCAAAGGCGGGAGATCGTGTCTGAAAATCCAGTTCCCGAAAAGATGTGTGTGTGTGTGTGTGTGTGTGTGCATATACACACACGCACATATGAACACACATATGCGTATATGAACAGATGACTGCTTATTTCTGATGAGGACCCAATAAGACCGAAAACGGAGAAATAGTTGAATTTATCTTGTTCATATATTTACTACGCAGGTTACTCACACACACACACACACACACACACACATACACACACACACGCACATACACACACGCACATACACGCACACACATACATGATATATCATTATCATTATTTTATTGTCTTTGCACAGCTTCTAATGCTGGAGATGTACTACGATGTCAGCTGTTCACTACCAGTGAACACCCCTTATATTTCATCATCATCATCATCATCATTATTATTATTATTATTATTATTGTTATTATTATTATTATTATTATTATTATTATTATTATTATTATTATTTTATGTTTGACTTTTGCTTTACATTTGTACAAGTTGGCTCCAAGTCTCACCCAGAGACCTCAAGATACATTATTATTATTATTATAATTATTATTATTATTATTATTATTATTATTATTTCTAATTTATGTAGAAAAAACAGCAAAAACGGTGAAACAAAATTTGCATGTGTGGGGTGCAGCTGTTCGCCTCTTTTTTTTATCCCCATAGCATGGATTATAGCCGAATAATCTTCGTAAAAATGAACAGACGGTCTGGAGGTGAATTGATCCCGAAATTCGATTACACCAATACGAACCAAAAAAAGGGCTAGTTTACTCATTGTTGTGTTTGGTCAAGCCATATCTGGATTTACCAGATATCGTCATTATTGAAGGAGGTGAAGAGCGTGAAAAATATTTTAGGAGCACTCCGTCGGTTGCGACGACGAGGGTCCCAGCTGATACGTTCAGCGGAACAGCTTGCTCGTGAAATTAACGTGCAAGTGGCTGAGCACTCCACAAACACGTGTACCTTTAATGTAGTTCTCGGAGAGATTCAGCATGACACAAAGTGTGACAAGGCTGGCCCTTTGAAATACAGGTACAATTCGTGTTTGCCAGCTGAGTGGACTGGAGCAACGCGAAATAAAGTGTCTTGCTCAAGGACCCAACGCGCCGCCGGGAATTGAACTCACGACCTTACGATCATGATCCGAATACCCCTAACCACTAAGCTCCGTAAAAGCCCAAAAGAATCAAGTTAATATTGTCTGGAATAAAGTAGACGCCAGGAGAGAGACCAACAAAAAAAAGCTAATATTACTAATCAACGAACCAACCAAACAATCACAGTACCACCAAATACGACGGTAGAAGAAAATTAATTGAAAAGGCAATGAAAAAAGATCGCCAAAGCCAAAGCGAAGAACCATTTTATAAAACAAATTAGGAACTGTCAAAACGCAATTGACCAACACAAATTAGAAACCAACATTCAAAATATTAGAAGCATGAATAGCAGAGCTCCAATAATCTGTAAGTTCTATGTAAAAGGTACTCGAACATATGGAAAAAAATTGGGCAACTTTGTTCTTCGTTACAACTACTATCAGAGATATAGTTAACGGGGTAATTATTCTCCACAAATGAAAGACAGAAAGTGCAGAAAAATGGGTATATGGGGAGCCCGAAGCTCCACAAAATATTGTCAGCAAAGAGAAAGGTCGCAGTGTTTGGTGTGAAGACACACACCTGGAGGAGATACGACGTATGACATGTTCTTTCATTGAAAGACAATATGCAGATGTAATACAAATTGTCAAAGACGCGAAACGCTCTTTTAAATAAATATGGCGGATAAGATAAAACAGTATTTGACCTGGCTGCAACAGCTACAGACACAGAACTATGCAATGTCAAAACACAACGCCAGCACAAATAACATTACCAAGATGGCTGCCACGATAAATCATATAATTTGAACGCCAGACGTCTGTTACCTGCTTCGTAGATCTTCTCACATGTCTGACACCAAAACACTTCCGACAACAAACGTAGCAGATTCAGAAATTTCAATAAACAAAATACAGATATCGTCATTATTGAAGGAGGTGAAGATCTTTAAAAATATTTTACTGGCTCCGTAAAAGCCCAAAAGAATCACCTTAATATTATCAGGAATAAGGTAGACGCCAGGAGAGAGACAAAAAAAAACGCTAACATTACCAACCAACAAACCAACCAACCAGTCACAGTACCATCAAATACGATGGTAGAAGAAAATTAATTGAAAAGGTAATGAAAAATAGATGGCCAAAGCCAAAACGGCAATCGACCAACACATTTTAGAAACCAACATTCAAAATATTAGAAGCAGGAATGGCAGAGCTCCAATCATGTGTGAGTTTTATGTAAAAGTACCCTAAGACATGGAAAAAATTGCGCAACTTTGTTCCTCATTACAACTACTATCAGAGACATAGGAAAAGAAAGAGGTCGTGGTGAAGATAACAGTAAAATTGTCACATCCTTTGTTCGGTTGTCACATTTATACTAGTTTTGAGAAACACTAATAGTATTAAATTAAAGTAATTCGACGTAATTTTAAGAACAACATATTGTTCGTTAGATGATTCGAATCACGGAAGAAAATTTGAAGAGAAACTCAGGAAGAAGGAAGAAGCATTAATTGAAACAGGGTGCCATATTTGATCAGGAATGTTAACACATGGCTGTGAGGTAAGTAGCTTGCTTACCAACCACATGGTTCCGGGTTCAGTTCCACTGCGTGGCACCTTGGGCAAGTGTCTTCTACTATACCTCGGGCCGACCAAAGCCTTGTGAGTGGATTTGGTAAACGGAAACTGAAAGAAGCCCATCATATATATGTATGTATATACACACCACACACACACACATATATATACATATATACGATGGGCTTCTTTCAGTTTCCGTCTACCAAATCTACTCACAAGACTTTGGTCGGCCCGAGGCTATAGTAGAAGACACTTGCCCAAGGTGCCACGCAGTGGGACTGAACCCAGAGCCATTTGGTTGGTAAGCAAGCTACTTACCACACAGCTACTCCTATGCCTATAAATATTATATATATATATATATATATATATATATATATATATATAAGACGGGCTTCTTTCAGTTTCCGTCTACCAAATCCACTCACAAGGCTTTAGTCGGCCCGAAGCTATAGTAGAAGACACTTGCCCAAGGTACCACCCAGTAGGACTGAACCCAGAGTCATTTGGTTGGTAAGCAAGCTACTTACCACAGTGCCACTGTGAAGACTTTCAATGAAAACAAATTAATTAAAGAACTGTGTCAGAAACTACTTGATTCCAACATTGTTAGTAAAAATAGGAGAATGGCTGATTGACCTTTTATTAAACAAAAGTGAAGCTGTTGAAGGCTAGAATGTTTTTTGTAGGAATTCAATAATTTCGACTGATCGCAAGGAACTGTCTTGACGCTTGCAGCAGAAGAGTAATATGAAGAGACTAAAATAGTAAAAAAAACTGCTTCGAAAAGTGAAAGCGTATATTGTGTGGATGTGTAACCAGATGTGAACAGACAGAGAGGACGGAGACGATTTAGGGTGTTAAAGGTTAGACTACCATCGTATGCACCGTTCTACCTCTCCACACATACATACACTCACGTGCACACGTACTCACACGTGCGCGCGCTACACACACCAAATTCTATGCTTTCTGTCAACATCTATTATACAACAATACGAATCGTTTTGCTCCCTCTACCCCCCCCCCTTTGACCAGGCTCCCGTGGCTTTTATGGGGTTTTCCACGTACACGGACCTTTTTTCAAACGGACAAAACCCTTTGTAACTTTCGTCCTGTGTTTTGTCCCTTTATGTTTTATCTGATTTTTGTTAGCCCTTGTGGCCAATAAACGAACGAATTTTTACAGGGCGCCAGGGGTATTTGAGAAGACTTAACAATCAGTATATTCCTCTCTTCCAACCAATTAAAAGGATTTTTTTAATTTCTTTCAAATCCTTCATGGCAGATAAACTTCTAAAACAAGAAATGAAAAGACAAGCATTCGTTAAAATGGCAGCTTTCTGAATGTTGCGAGATCTTTTCCTCATAAAAATTCGGATGGAATTGGATGACTCTGGTGGGAATATTTCAACTGTATCAAAGGGACGGAAGATCCTAAACTTTCGGACAATATGGATGGAAGCACAACGGAACAGCCTGCTCGTGAATAACGTGTAAGTGGCTGAGCACTCCACAGACACGTGTACCCACAACGTAGTTCTCGGGATATTCAGCGTGACACAGAGGTGACAGGCCGGCCCCTTCAAATACAGGTACAACAGAAACAGGAAGTAAGAGTGAGAGGAAAGTTGTGGTGAAAGAATACAGCAGGGATCACCACATCCCCTGCCGGAGCCTGTGGAACTTTTAGTGTTTTGCTCAATAACATTCACAACGCCGGTCTGGGAATCGAAACGGACTATGACCGCGAGTCGCTGCCCTAACCACTGGGCCATTGCGCCTCCACTTTCGGACATATAAGGACACTGTAATCCAGCCACAAAGTTCAAGACATTATCTGTGATAATCCCGGAAAACCAATGAAAGCTCTCGCCAAAGAACTTCAGGTGTCGGAGTTGACCATCAAAACTGTGTGTACGATTCTCTGGTGCATTCATGGGGGAACATATTTGCGTGTATATACAGAATCGGTTACAACGGTTGCTAAGAGCAACATAGAACATAACACGGAAAAGCATAATTTTCACATATAGTTCATAATTTAATTATGCTCATTTTGAAATTAATTATGTTTTATGTCATTGAAACAGCTGTTGAGAACAATGAAATTATGAACTATATGTGAGCAGCTTATCTTTCAAGTCTCATATATTGAAGGTACAAATCTGTACGAGTTAGAATCATAACATTACAAAATCCATTAAGGTTTTCGCAGTTTTCTCGAGCTCATTCTCAGAATAAAATTACAACGGCTATTGCCGTCGAGTTCTTTTTCGTGAAGGCGGCGAGCTGGCAGAAACGTTAGCACGCCGGGTGAAATGCTTAGCGGTATTTCGTCTGTCGTTAGGTTCTGAGTTCAAATTCCGCCAAGGTTGACTTTGCCTTTCATCCTTTCGGGGTCGATAAATAAAGTACCAGTTACGCACTGGGGTCGATGTAATCGACTTAATCCCTTTGTCTGTCCTTGTTTGTCCCCTCTATGTTAGCCCCTTGTGTGGCAACAAGAAACAGATACATAAGTACCAGTACGCTGGGGTCGATGTAATCGACTAATCCCTTGTTGTCCTTGTTTGTCCCCTCTATGTTTAGCCCCTTGTGGGCAACAAAGAAACATATTGCTGTCGTGTTCTTTTAGAGTGCAGCAACGAATTACGCGAAGTATATTGTATCTAGCAAAATCGTTATCGCTTCAATAATTAATTCTTCGTTATTTCCAAAGCATATTTCACGAAAGAGGGTTTGAGAGGCAAACATTTATTTTTTGTAAGCCGAGTACTTATTCTATCGGTCTCTTTTGCCGAACCGCTAAGTTACGGGGACGTAAACACACCAGCATCGGTTGTCAAGCGATGTTGGGATAAGTACAAACACAAACACACACACACACACACACACACACACACACACACACACCACACACACATATATATATATATATATACATATATACGACGAGCTTCTTTCAGTTTCCGTCTACCAAATCTACTCACAAGGCTTTGGTCGGCCCGTGGCTATAGTAGAAAACACTTGGGGACTGAACCCGGAACCATGTGGTTGGTGAGTAAGCTACGAGTTGAATATTGGTTTGTATTCTACCATTAATACTACTTATACTAATAATACACTACATTTTTGTGGGATTCCTCATAAGGTAGAGGTATTGTGATCTAATGTTTTTTTTCTATTTAGCTTTGTTTCGTATATTGTATCATAATCTACCGTAATGACACGATGTACCGTAATGTACCGTAATGATTCTGGTAGTGATATGTAATAGTGGAGGCGCAATGGCCCAGTGGTTAGGGCAGCGGACTCGCGGTTTCGATTCCCAGACCGGGCGTTGTGAGTGTTTATTGAGCGAAAACACCTAAAAGCTCCACGAGGCTCCGGCAGGGGATGGTGGTAATACCTGCTGTGCTCTTTCACCACAACTTTCTCTCACTCTTACTTCCTGTTTCTGTTGTACCTGTATTTCAAAGGGCTGGCCTTGTCACTCTCTGTGTCACGCTGAATATCCCCGAGAACTACGTTAAGGGTACACGTGTCTGTGGAGTGCTCAGCCACTTACACGTTAATTTCACGAGCAGGCTGTTCCGTTGATCGGATCAACCGGAACCCTCGTCGTCGTAACCGACGGAGTGCTTCCTTCCTAAGTGATATGTAATAACTTCATGTGATGTAAAGCTTCATATGATCTTCTGTAATAACTCCTTGTATTGTTCTGTAACCATTTCACATAATATACTGTAATAATCTCATGTGATGTTCTGTAATAATTCCAATACAATGGTCTGTAATAACTCTTTATAATGTCTTGGAATAACATTCGATAATGTGCTGTAATGACTTTTAATATTCTGTAATAACTTCTTGCAATGTGCTGTAATAACTCCTGGTAATGAGATGTAATGATCTCTTGTAATATACTTTAATAATTTCTCATGTGTTGCTCCAATAACTCCTGGTATCATAACGTAATAACATCTTGTGATCTGTTGTAATAATGCCTCATAATGCGCTGTAATAACTTCATGTAATGATTTGTAATAACTATACATATAGTGATGCAATAACTCTCTGTAATATGATGCAAGTGATCCTTATAATGTAATGATTATTTCTAATATGTTGTAATAACTCCCAATAACAACACTGAACGAGCATTAAACGAGTTGTAATAACCATCCCCAACATGTAGTAATAACAGCATAGAACCAGCTGTAATAACTCTCCTTGTGTCGTAATAACAGCATAGAACGAGGTATGGCTGTGTAGTAAGAAGTTTGCTTCCCAACCACATGGTTCCGGGTTCAGTCCTACTGCGTGGCACCTTGGGACAAGTGTCTGCAACTGCAGACTTGCACCGACCAAAGCCTTGCGAGTGGATTTGAAAAATGGAAACTGAAAGAAGCCCGTCGCATACACATATGTGTGTGCGTTTGTGTGTGTGTGGAAACAATCTACCCTTCACATATTCATTGAGGAAAATTCGTCGAAAACACATCATTCAGGTTCATCAAAAGTATATTTGGTCGAAAGTAAAATCGCCGAAACGCGTACTAGTAGAAAGTCATTTTCGTTCAAAAAGAACAAATTGATCGAAAACACATGCTTATCGAAAGTCTCAAAGGAAAGAATCTAAAGTACACACACACACATACACACACAGTTCAAGGATTTATTGATGTTTGAATCCCCTGTTACAACATTTATGAGTGCTAAAATTTAAAGTTCTTAATTTAGAATTAACATTCTTTTCTACTCTGGGGACAAGGCCTCAAAATTTTGGGGGAGGGGGCCAGTCGATACGATCGACCCCACTAGGCAACTGGTACTTAATTTATCGACCCCGAAAGGATAAAAGGCAAAGTCAACCTCGGCGGAATTTGAACTCAGAACGTAAAGACGACGAAATACCTATTTCTTTACTACCCACAAGGGACTAAACACAGAGGGGACAAACAAGGACAGACATAGGTATTAAGTCGATTACATCGACCCCAGTACGTAACTGGTACTTAATTTATCGACCCCGAAAGGATGAAAGGCAAAGTCGACCTCGGCGGAATTTGAACTCAGAACGTAATGGCAAACGAAATACCTATTTCTTTACTACCCACAAGGGGCTAAACACAGAGGGGACAAACAAGGACCTGCATCTGAACGACGAGATGACAAAATCGGTAGAACATCGGAAAACATAGCTTACAAGAATTGCTCCAGTTCTTGACCTTCGGAATCCCAACTTTAACAAGGGTCAACTTTGTCTCTGTTCTTTCGGGAGTCGATAAAATAAATTACCAGCGGTGGTGCCCCAGCATGGCCGCGGCCTTCGGGCTAAAACATTTTTAAGGATTTAAGTCAAATACTGCGATCGATGGAATCAACTTGAATCCTCACCAATCGAAATCAATGACTTTTTGCCTAATCTACAAACAGCGTATGTTTGTGTATGTGTGTGCACATGCATCTATGTATGTGTGTGTGTGTGTGTGTTTATGTGTGTGTGTGTGTGTGTGTGTGTGTGTGTGTACGTGTGTGTATTGTTGACTATTTTGTTAGAACGCGGAAGAATTGTTTGAGTGTATATATTCTTTTACAGAAAAAACTTTCACACTTAATTTTTCGAATTGTGTGTTTGTGTGTGTATGTATGTTCATGTATGCATGTATGCATGTATGGATGTATGTAGTATGTATGTATGTATGTATGTATGTATGTATGTTGTATGTATGTATGCATGTATGTATGTATGTATGTATGTATGTATGTATGTATGCATGTATGTATGTATGTTGTGTATGTTGTATGTATGTATGTATGTATGATGTATGCATGTATGTATGTATGTATGTATGTATATGTGTATGTATGTATGTATTATGTATGTATGTATGTGTGTATGTATGTGTGTGTGTATTATGTATGTATGTATGTGTGTATGTATGTGTGTGTGTGTGTATTTCTACGCATATAGCCATGTATGTATATATATATGTATGTGTATGTATGTATGAATGTATGTATGTATGTTTGTATGTATGTGTGTATGTATGTATGTACGTATGTATGTATGTATGTATGTATGAATGTATGTATGAATGTATGTATGTATGTGTGTATGTATGTATGTATATATGTATGTATGTATGAATGTATGTATGTATGTATGTATTATGTATGTATGTGTATGTATGTATGTATGTATGTATGTATGTATGTGTGTGTGTGTGTTTCTACGCATATAGCCATGTATGTATATATATATGTATGTGTGTGTATATACATACATTCATCTTACTCAGGCAAGATATTAAAGTAACTCAGTTAGAAAATCCGTAATATTCAAAAAAAAATAAAAGTTATGTTCTTTCT
>NW_021832502.1:17500-30086 GCF_006345805.1 Octopus sinensis | reverse complement strand
GTAAGGAAAAAACCATCAGGTGTCATTTGGTAGTGTACTACGGGTATATATATCTTCCTCCGTCTTCCCTTCCTTGGACCTTTCCTTTTCCTGTTTCTGATGAAGAGCTCCGCTTGAAACGTTAAATCCTCCTTTTCTCTTTCCTTTCCTGAGCGTCCAATAACACTATACTTGTTCCAGGTCCTCGCGTTGTGTTTTCTCTTTGTGTTTTCATGTTTGGATTGACTTTATAATATATATATATATATATATATATATATATATATGTATTTATATTTTTATTTATATTTACATTTATATTTATATTTATATATACATATGCATATATATTCAGGTAACAAATCCAATCTAAGTAGTAAATCGGACTCGGGGTTGGTTCGACTAGTGGTGTAGGTAAACAGGAAGAAGGCGAATGGCGTTAAAATTTACTACAGATGTTTCGTTATCATTTCATTGATGCTTTCATAGATTAAAGTATTGCATCAAACCACGATCCTGAAGCAAAATTTTAAACTTGTGTAAACAGGTAACGTAATCATTTCATTAAAGTACGTGCCCGGCATTTCACTACTGTAGACGGGAACTTAGGTAGACCTGATCTCGTATTTGTGTCAGAAATTAAATATAGTGAGATGAAAACTTGTATTAACCCATAGAAAGTGTTACAACCAAAATGAGAAATTCGTTTTTACACTAATGACAATTACGAGAACTCTCTGTAGAGCAAGAAGTGGCCCCCAGCAGTACGCGACAATTAACCAGTTCTTGTCTACAGACTGAAACAGGAGATTGAGAAATGATTGGCGGTCACATCTGGAACGCCTTTGATGAACATTCTATTCAACTAAAACAGATTTCTGGCACAACAACAACGGCTTGACAACCGGAGTTGGTGTGTTTACATTCTTGAAACTTAACGGTTGGGCAAAAGAGACGATAGAGTAAGCATTAGGCTTAAAAAGAAAAAAAATCCAGGGGTCGACTTGCTTGACTAAAAGCCCTTCAGTGCGGTGCCACTCTTAACTGGAAGCATCTAAATTAGAGTTGTAACACCCACTTCGTCACACTTACATTGACAATTTGATTGCAGACACTGGTCTGGGATGTATGCAGGAGCTCGAAGCAGTGACGAAAGACCGAAAAGTGTGGGGAGTGAACTCTGTTGCAGCGCCCGGTTGGATCCCATCCATAATAATAAATTATAAAGCGGTGCCCCAGCACGGCCGCAAACAAATGATTGAAACAAGTAAAAGACAGACTGCAGGTGAGTGGATGCGATCTCCTACTCTACTGCAAATCAAAACGAATCTTTATCTCGTGGGTGAAGGGGAGGAGCAGGAGGAGGAGGAGGAGAAGGAGGAGGAACATTGATGAAAGTCGACAAATTGTCAGTGATGCGTATCAGTGTTGAAAATGTTGTTTTTTGAAGCCGCAGAAGGGATATTCAACGCAGAGAGATTCAATACTGTAAATATCGTGATAATGGCCGATAAATATTTCCACAAACCATTCCACTTCATCCCACCTTTACTTTTCAAAATGACTTCCATTTTCAGCTTTGCGATTTTATTTCGTTTTTTGTTTGTTTTTCAAAGCACAACTTAATATTGTTAGCTCTAACTTTAATATATACGTAATCACACACTCGTGTGCCTTCATATATATGTGTGTGTGTGTGTGTGTGTGTGTGTGTGTGTGTGTGTGTGTGCGTGTGTGTGTGTGTGTGTGTGTGTTGTGTGTGTATATATATATATACACACATATATATATACATATATATAGATGTATTTATGTATATGTGTGTGTATGTGCGCGTGCATGCATATAGATTTTTACATACATATAAACATAAATACATAGATACATACAAACACACACACACACACTCACACACATACACACACACACACACACACACACACATATATAACAAGTAATGGATTTTCTTAAACGGTTCACTTTTCATTTCTGGCAGCTTTCATTAACCTTTTTCAGAAGTAATTCCATTTCTACACTTCACTAAACCTATTTGGACTTTTCCAGACAACTTAAATCTGCTAATGTCCAATTCTGTTTTCATCCCATCCTTCTATTGCTGTTTGTATCGTTCAAGCTGGATTTAGACTTTTCACAACAACAACAAAACTGCGCATATTTTCACTCGGATTTTCTGTTGTTGTTGTTGTTGCTTAAGTCTATATTAGCCCCAATCACGCACACCCTTGATGGAAATCAATGCAGCCCCGAGCGCACACTTAAATATATTCAGCTGGGATACAGAACACTTTAAACACTTTTCCAGTCCTTCCCCTCTGAAGCCACCCCACTCCGATATCTCTTTGTATCCACCCCTTCAATTCTGCCGACATCATCAAGTCACTGAGATACGGAGGACCTAATAAGTCGAGGGTACAACGCCGTTTTTCTAAACAAAAATATTATCAATGTGTCTTCTTTTTTTTATTTTTCAAGACAGTAGAATATGAAATGTGAAAGAGATTTAGCTGCTCTTTCTAGCATCACATGCGTTGTTACCTTGTTATCACTTGGCTTTGTAGTCAACATTCAGAATTTCATAAAATACTGTAATTTCCAGAAACAGTGGAGTATCGTACAAAACCAGCCTCAACTATCTATACTCTGCTCTATGGGTTGGGTTCTCTTCAGTTTATAAGACAAACTTGGCGTGAGTGTCTGTACATGTTGTGTATGAATGTATGTAAGTACGTACGTATATATGTATGTATGTATGTATGTATGTATGTATGTATGTATGTGTGTGTGTGTGTTTATGTATGCTCACGTATGTGTATTTGTACGTGTGCGTGCGCATGCCTATAAGTTTATGTGAATTTGTGTACGTGGGTGTACATGTATGTGCGTATGTATATGCCTAGGTGTGTACGTACGCGTGTGTATAGGTGTATTGCACGTGTGTGTATGCTTGAGTGTATGCGTGTGTATATGCGTGTATACGTGTGTATACGGTTGTATATACGTGCATAAATGTCACAACACGATTTTCCCAAACACTTCCAATATCCGGTACAAAATGAAGACAAATATGAAATTCTACAGAGAAGCAGGGAGACCATTCCAAGCCACCTGCCAATAAATGGTAAATCTCGTTAATGGTCTCACGATGGTAATTATATTCACAGTAATTACGGCAATAAAAAGAAAGGAAAAATATCCAATCACTTTATAATATATATATATATATATATATATATATATATATATTATATATATAAACAAACGAAAAGCGTTCTTCAATTCGACATCATTATTCGATTAGAAGATTTGTCGTTCAAATTTTCCATAGAACCTACTCAGATTTTCGCTTCGTGAAATATTTGCCATATTCTTCGTTATATTTTCTACATGACAAACATCTTAATTAGTCTTGTTAATGAACTGTCACTCTTTTAGATTGAACATCATGTAGGTTAGGATATAACTATATATATACGTGCCCACGTGTGTGTGTGCGTGTTTGTGTATGTATACACACGTAAAGTACGTATATATAAATTTACAAATAACGTGTGTGTTATTCTGCAACGCCATAGCAGATCGTTAAAATATTCTTGGATGTTTCCTATGATCGGAACACCACAAATCTATGCAATAACATGTGTGTGTGCGTGTGTGTCGGTTTGAGTGCATTATCAAGTGAGTCTGTATGTGTGTATGTGCATGCGCCAGTGAACTCGTCTGTGCGTTTTTCTCTGTGTGAATGTGGCCGAGTGCATCAGATTGTGAGTTAATGTGTGTGTGTCTGTGTGCGTGAGAACGTGGATATATATATGTATATGTCTGTATATGTACACTGGAGAATACCGGTTTGTGTTGTGCGTACTATTTTCTATACAATGCAATTTTATATCTGCATATATATGTGTGTGTGTGTATATATATGTATGTATTCATGTACGCACAAACAATCAAATGCACATTCACAACACATGTATACAAACTTCGACACAAATCTACTTGTATGTGTGTGTGTGTGCATATACATATAAATGTGTATGTAAATATATATATGCTAGTGTATATCAAATTGATTTGCATCGAATACAAAATGTCCCATACCACACACACACATATACACACACACATGCACACGCACATGTATTGATATATAAACGTACGCATGCATCAACATAGGCATGTGTACACACACACATATAAATGTACAATCTCACACACACATACATGGGCAGACCAATACACATACATGTACTGACCTGCACATACATACATATGAACAGGCATACACACACACACGCACAGAGGCATGTACACACTGCATTACATAATTTTATGATTTCTTTCGATTGTAGCAAAGAAACGAGGTTTTTTTTCTTTTCCTGTCTTGGATAGCAATTGAAACAGAACTGGCACTCACGCGCACGCACACACACACACAAACACACAAACAAACACACAAACACACACATATATACACGCACACACAAACACAGATACACAAAAGAAAGCATGCAGATGCACACATGTATAAACACACACACACACACCCTCACGTATATATATGCATTCACAAACACAGACACACACATTCACTCACACACGCACTTGCACGCGCAAACTCTGTCTCGCTTTCTCGCTTTCTCTCTTTCTCTTTCGCTTCTCTCTCTCTCTTTCTCTCTTTCTCGTTCGCACTCTCTCTCTCTTTCTCTCTTTCTCTCTTTCTCTCTCACTTTGCCTCTTTCCCTCTCTCACTGTGTCTTTCTCTCTTCCTCTCCCTATCCCTCTCTCTTTCACACACACACACACACACAAATACAAATGCAAGCACTCTTATGACCACAAACATGCACATCCACACATTCACACAACGCACTCAAACATACACACTCACTCATTCCCCCACACACACACACACACACACACACACACACATGCACACACACACATACGAAAAAAATTAAAGCGCAAAATTTCCACCGGAATTCTTCTGCTGTCAGATAAAAACCGATTTTTTGAGGAATGGCTTGTTGACGAAGAACTCGACCCAGCACACACCTGGTACTTTATCTCGTATAACAACAGGTGAGAGGTGATAGAGCCGTGCTGCTGTCTAATATTCAACTGGGGGAAAAGGTATTCGATATTGAATGTATTGATTTCTGGGGCGGGGAGTGCAAATATGGCACAGTTTATCTTAAAGTTCACAGCTGCCTTTGGGGCGGCTAAAATCACCTATTTCTAGACCTACATAGTAATTGCTAATTAGCGATAACTTTAAAAAGTGATACACACACACACACACACAAACACACACACACACAGACACACATATACATATATATATATATATATGTTTGTGTGTGTATTTATGTATGTAAATACATATTTATATACATGCATATATATATTATATATTATATATATATTATATATATTATATATATACATATATTATATATATTATATATATACATATGTATATATATATATATATACATATATTTATATACGAACATATACATACATATATATATATTTACGTATATATGTACATGCATATACGTATATATGTACATACATATATATATATATAATATGTATACATATATTATATATACATATATAACATATACATACATATACATACATATATATGTATATACATACATATATATATGATATAAATACATACATCTTATCTCTCTCTCTCTCTCTCTCTAATATATATATATATATATATATAATATATATAATATATATATATGTTGTTGTACGGAAAGCTGGTAGTTAGTTTTACAAATTACATTACCTGAGGAACGATCGCACTGACGAGTCTACGGACAATTGGATTCTATAAGTAATTCATTTGTTAATAGACGAAACCGCCGGTCTGTGAGTAATTCTGGTTTTTTATATAATTTTCATCTGTCTCACCCGCCTAATTGTTCTGGTGTCTGCTGAATTTTCCTCTAGAGAACATTCTTTTCTTTGTAGTTTGATCGTAGGTGATCTATTTCTAGCATACGGCCGACTACCTAGTAGTTTTGCCCTTTCAATATACACATGTATATATATATATATATATATATATATATAGATATATAGATATATATATATTGCCCCATCCCCACCCTCTCTATGAGCCAATCCCTCTTTTGCCTCTTTGCCATGTTGTGGTTACCTTCCTGTACTGCACTCCCCCTCTCTTTCTACCGAAATCATTCCTTAATTGTTAGATGTCACCTGACAGACTCAGTTTTCTTTCTCAACAATGAGCTCCAGCTAGGGCCTACTTTTCCTTCCATCCAGCCCCATGAATCAAATTCCTGTTAACTACTGATATCAATGCAGTCATCTTAGCTCTTCTCTTCAACAAATCACTAACGTTCTGCCTTAATTACATATAATTAATGCTAGTGTCGTTCTTGTTGTGATGATAATAGTGGTTGTGGTTGTTGTTGTTGTTGCTATCAAACATCCCTAACAAAGCGAAATAATCAAGCATCTCCCTAAATAGTCGCATGCCAGCACACGCACCGAATCAACACAAAGAACAACAAGAACAGTAAACCACGAAACGATCATTACAACACCCAAACCCTCTATTTTTATCCCCTACAACAACAACAAGAGAATTTACAGGCAAAACAACAACAAACCATCAAAAGAAGCAATAATAGCAACAACAACCACAACGAAACACGCAAATAGAAAACATAGTCAAGTGCATCGTTATAAACATAAATAATAACGACGAATTGATGGTCGACATAGAAAAACATTACAGAGACGAAATGACAAGAAAAGCGGAAGAAATATAAATCTTGAGTATCAAATAAGAGAATCAAGTCAGATTTATCGCACTCTCTGAGGCAATTTCCCAGGAAGTATTGGGAGTTTTAGAAAAGCCGTAAACAAAACGTCATTACAGGGGTCTTTCAATGGCTACCCTTTCGAAAAACAACGCAGACCATCCACTGCTCAAAATGACGTTGGTGGGTAACCTCTCCCTCTGTTTTCTCCAATAAACACAGTGTCACTTGGAGCAGGATGTGTTAATGGACGTGGTCTGGGGTCAGGATGGAAGCAAGGCCACTAACTCCATACCCTCAGATCACTTAACATAGATGTAGTTACCATTAATGAAACCAGAATTCCTGGAACGCTTGCACTCGGCCCCATATTTGACAACTACAAGATTTATACACCTTGTGATTTGACAGGATCAGGGAGTGGAGTAGCAGTGCTTTTCCTAAAAGGTTTAGGGGCACAGGTGATCTTCCTAGATCTGGGATGTAAGTTGGAGGTACTAAATGTGAGTGACAGCAAAATACCTTGAGACTAGCGGTCATCTAGTCACCCACAGGAGCAGGATGGCCAGATTTCTAGTGACATCCAGAAACTTTCCAGGAACATACTGCACTGTAGTAGTAGTAGTAGTAGTAGTAGTAGTAGTAGTAGTAGTAGTAGTAGTAGTAGTAGTAGTAGTAGTAGTAGTAATTTCCATCGTTTCCCCCTTTCTCCTCCCCGTCTACCCCACACTTCAGCCTCTTTCTTTTATTTCTTCACTTCTTTCAGCTCACAAAATACCTTTTCTTTTTATTTGTTTGCATCTTATGTCGTCTAACACTGGATCTATTATATTAGTTTTCGAATTACAGATGGCCTCCATACTCTGTATTTGCCGTAAATATAATCTTACACTTGGCTTATCATCATCATCATCATCATCATCATCATCATCACCACCACCACCATCATCATCATCATCATCCTCATCACCACCACCACCACCACCATCACCATCACCACCACCACCACCATCGTCATCATCATCAGCACCATTGTTCTTATTATTCATACCGTGCACTAATGTCTTACACTCAGAATCAATGTCCCTGACACCGGGTCAGAAACCAATTCCCTCACATATCCACGACCCTTCTTACACTCCTTGCTCTTCCCAACAGACTTCTGTTTAATGCAGCTTTTGTAGTTACACCAATCTCTATAAGGAAACTACTAAGCCTGTTCGACAAGTGCCCTCCTGGGCCACAAATTCCTCGCTTCTCTTTCCAATTCATTATATTTTCCTTTCATTTTTTCCTTTATTATTATTATTATTATTACTGTTTCAGGCGGTGAGCTGGTAGAATCGTTAGCACTCCGGGCAAAATTGTTAGTGGCATTTCGTTCGTCTTTACGTTCTGGGTTCAAATACCACCTCAATCGACTTTGCCTTACACTCTTTCAGGGTCGATAAATAAGTACCAGTTGTGTACTGGGGTCGACTTATCCTCTCGAAATTGCTGGCCTTGGGCCAAACTTTGAAACCATTTTTATTACCTTTATGTATGTAGCGATCTGGCAAAGTCCTTAGCGTGTCAGACGAAACACTCAACAGCATTTCTACCAACTCTGCGTTCTGAGTTCAAATTCCGGCTGCATCGATTTTAATCATTATCTTTTCCGATCGATAAAACAGGTAACAACTGAGTACTGAGTTCGACGTAATCAACTTGCTTGTTCCCTTAAAATTGCTGGACTTTTGCCAAGATTAGGGGAAAAAATAATTAATTAGTTATTCTAATTAGAGTTAATACGTTTCATTCCTAAATTTTCAATTAATAAATATTTCATTGTCATTACCATTAGAATAACACTTGTACATTAGTAGCAGCAGCAGCAGCAGTGGTAGTAGTAGCCACTGGCATTATATCTGTGGTTATTGTTGCTGTTGTTGATGATGATGCTGATGCTGATGCTGATGCTGATGATGATGTTAAATGATTAGCATCCGGAAGAGAGCAAATCTTGAAATGTCAACAGACTGTGACCGATATAATGGTTGCTACACATAAGGAATTAAACGGAAGCTTGAGAAATCTACAGAGCGTGCAGGGGGTGGGGTGAAGGGGGAAGCGAGGTGTGACACTGAGAACGGTAGGTGGGGTGGGGTGAGGGTGGGGGAGGGTGCATTCAGCATTCACACTGATTGGTGTAGAATAGAGCAACTACATGAGAAAGAAGAAAGAAAATTAGACACTCCCCTCTATAGCTATATATTATATAGGTGTGTGGTGTGTGTGTGGTGTGTGTGTGTGTGTTTGTGGTGTTGTATGTATATATATATATATATATATATATTATATATATATATATATATATACATATATTATGCATGCACATATATTATGCATGCTTCTGTATATATGTATATATAAACACATCCATATACATACACACACAAACACAAATATATATATATATATATATATTATATATATATATATATATATATATATATTTGTGTGTGTGTGTGTATGTATATGGATGTGTTTATTATACATATATACAGAAGCATGCATAAATATGTGTATGTATATATATATAATATATATATATATATATGTATATGTATATACAGATATTTTATATGTGCAGATATGTGTTCATATATACGTATATAGGTATAAGTAATAGTATGTTTACATACAGACACGTTGGCATGTATAAATGTACTTGTATGTATATGTCTACGTGACAACGATGTGACAATCATACATTTTTTTCCTTCTAACTTTCACTTTCTGTTTACAATACCTTCTTTCCGATATCAATCGACGGAATACTTAGTTGTACTCTGTTGTACTCCACTGTAATTCCCCATAGAATACGTTATTAAACTCTTCGATATAAAACTACACTTTGCTGTATTTTAGTACATAAACCTATATTGTCATAGAACCGAACAATATTGTGCTTGCCTGCACTATGCCTCATCAAGATGTACTCTATCACACCAAACTGCACTGTACTCTACTGTGTTTAATACCATATTAAACCATAGTCTGCAGTGTCACCTCTTATTGCATTGTGCTGTACTGAAGACAACTGTACTATATTGTGCTCAGGTGTGGCTGTGTGGCAAGAAGTGAGCTTGTCATCCATATGGTTCCAGGTTCAATCTCGCCGCTGCATAGCACCTTCGGCAGGTGTCTTGTATAATAGTCCCGGACTGACCAAGGAATCGCGAGTGGATTTCATTGGCAAGAATTGAAAAAAGCCTGTTGTGGTGTGAAATATATATATATATATATATATATATATTTCACTGAAGTAGGTTTCCTTACTTAATCGAACTTGTGTTGGTGATCCACAAGCACTTTGATAAAATGGAAAGATTACAAATAGTGGTAGCAATGTGTTCACTAAAGGGTATCATTCTGTATATATATAATATATATATATATATATATACATATATAATATATATATATATATGTATATATACATATATATATATATATATATATATATATATATATATGTATATATACATATATATATATATATATATATATATATACTATTATATATTATATATATATATATAATATATTTATACATTTACACATCATACTCACGCATACTCATATCTGTATGTAGGTTTATGTTAATTAGCTTTAAAAAGTGATCCATTGCAAAAGGCCATATTTTTCAAATGCGTGAATATTTTTGATCAGTTGTTAAGATTTATAGTCAAAATGGTAGATTCCGTTTGAAGATTCGGGTAAGCAAAATATGAATGAAGGAATGTTGGATGGAAGTGGACAGGGATGATGTTTAAAGGGTAGAAAATGGGTGGATATAGACAGAATGGGACGGCGAGAGAGAGAGAGATATGGTAAAGCAAGTGGGAGATTTATCACGTTGTTGAAAGGAAGCTCAGAGTTTATGTGGATAGGGAACAATAGATGAATGTATAATGCTTGAAAGAGTGTGAGAAAGTAAGGGAGTTGACAGGGTGGGGAGATGATAGGTAGATAGGTAATTAGGTAGGTAGGTAGATACGTACATGCGTACATACATGCATGCATACATACATACATACATACATACATACATACATACATACATACATACATACATACATACATACATACATATCTCTTTGAAAATAAAAGAAAAAAAGGATATCTATGGACAACTGCTTCGAAACCCCCAGCTTCTATATCCAGACTATGAATTTATATTCATACCAATGATAATTGGAGCACTGGGTTTTGTTAGTAAATGCTTGAAAGAGTATATGGATAAACTGGGATTTCCAGAAAAAGAAATCGACTGGATAATTCGTACATTATAAGTGCAATCTGTGAGTGGAATAGTAAAAATATGCAAGACTTTTCTCAAGTTCTAAATGTGAATGGTCAAATGTGATGGTCAAATCAAAGGGAGAGCGTCGACTTGGTACATCGACCTGACAGAAAGCGCAGTCAAATATCCCTCAAACCATATCCTACTACCTGAGAAATCTCCTATTGCACTAAAGTATTTCAAATCTTGTGTTGGCTTGTCTCGTGTTGGTCTAAAATGTTGAAAATGTTGGAATAGATTGCTTTCCCCTGTAAGAGGTTTCCGGTTCGACCCATCAAAAAGAGAAATCGCGAGGAGGGAAGATTGTTTTCTGGTGGTACTGATAAGGTAAGCTGGAGAGTTTGTTCAACAGGATGGTCACAACTTGATTGTTTTCATGATACATGCGTAGGATGAAGGCAGACCCGAGGCTAGACAATAATCAGCTGTAAACACTGTCTATATTAATTAACTTCCTCTTTAATTAAAAATTCTAATGACTGATGATACAGGTTTTCATGAAAACCAACTACATCGAAATGATTTCCAAATTTGTAAATTATTCAGAGAGAAAACGTTCGAGTTGATGGCGTTTCTCTTACTACTACTACTACTACTAACCGCTGCTGCTGCTGCTGCTGCTGTTTAAACTCGAACGATGTTACAGCCCCAATGACACATCTCGTTGTATTTAGATGCAGAGCTATGAGTAAGTCTTTTGATAAACGGTGCAATGCTATTTGAGGGAGAATTGGTTGCTTGTTTTAGTGACCGTGTCTAGGTTCCATTTAAAGGTCAATTGTTGTTGTTGCTTCACTAGATGTCACCTTTGATCTTAGCTGACCAATGGGTCAAAGTTGTTCCATCCATGACAACTCTTAGGGGTTTGTAGATCATTAGCATCTAATCTATCCTGCACTTGTTTGTGGCAGTGGTGGCGGCGGCGGTGGTGGTGGTGGTAGCGGCGGTGGTAGTAGTGGTGGTGGTGGTGGTGGTGGTAATGAAGTGTACACTAACTATAAAATTTTGGGAATGAAAGAAACGTTGAGTAAGGACGAGAGGAAGAAATAGAGAAAAAGAAAGTATGAATGAATGAATGAATGAAAAGGGAAGAGAAAGGAAGAAAGAGAAAGAGTGTATAAATGAAATGAGAATAACGAATGAATGGATGGATGAAAGAGAAGAAAAATGAAAGAAAAAGGAGACTGAAAGAAAGAAGAACGTCGAAGGGAGAGAGGAAGAAAGAAAATAAGCTGGGGTGGAAGGAAGAAAGGGTTAAGAATAAACAGCAAAGTTATTAAATATTCATTGAAATAAAATTAATAAAGAATTTTTACATAAAATAATTTGTAATTTAAATTTGTTGTTCCTGTATTAAGAAGGAGCAAGATTTTATAAAAAAAAAAGAAAACTGATTAATTAAAATTTTCTAAAAACAAGAAAGCATAAA
>NW_021832501.1:25000-35000 GCF_006345805.1 Octopus sinensis | reverse complement strand
TATAAATATACATACAGATATATATATATACATACACATACATATATACATATACATATATATATATATATATATATATATATATATATATATATATATATATATATATATATTTAAATAATGAGGGTAAAAATTGAATATTAATTTGATTAATATCAATTTGAACCAGTGGCCTAGCATATTGAAAAAATCTGAAGCTTCCAAAAAATTATATTACATACGTATAAGAGGGATCACCATTAAGTGGGCATTCAATATGCTAGATGTAGATCCCATGTGGTCTGAACACTAAGAAATAATTGTTCTCAAGAAAATTCAGCAAACGCCAGAATGTAAGCGAGCAAGACAAATGAAAAGATACAAAATATAATGATTAATCACGTACCAGGTTTTATTGTTACCACTTACAAATTGCATACGTAAATGTCCGCAATTCATCAGTGTCACCGTCTTTCATCAGTGTGGCGCGCCAAAACGAAAGCATTTGAAATATACCCCGAAATATAATTGGCAAAATTATATGCACGTTCAATCTCGTATGGACGTCTCGTGTATAGATAGTTCTGAAAAAATTATATTTTGCTATGACGGTCACAGTCTGTGAGGAGTTTCATTCAACAACGACATGGAGCTGAAAACGTTTCTCAAGTCGAGCTTTCTACCCGGAAGGTTTAGACAAGCTTGGAAAACGTTGGCAAGAAGTCGTAAAAAATGAAGAATACATCATTGACCGATTTGTAAAGATAGTTGAAGAAAAAAAAGGATTAAAATTAATTAGGAACAAAACGAAAGACATTATCTCACAACTTATCAGATTCCTTTTAATTCAGTGGTTGTTACCCACTTTTTGCATATAGATCCCTTTTATTTATATTTCTCCCTCCTGGACCCCGATGTCCTTTTATAATTTTGTAATATTCTTTTCTACTCTAGGAACAAGACCCGAAATTTTGGGGGAGGAGGCCAGTCGATTAGATCGACCCCAGTACGCAACTGGTACTTATTTTATCGACCTCGAAAGGATGAAAGGCAAAGTCGACCTCGGCGGAATTTGAACTCAGAACGTAACGGCAGACGAAATACCTATTTCTTTACTACCCACAAGGGGCTAAACCCAGAGGGGACAAACAAGGACAGGCACACTGATTAAGTCGATTACATCGACCCCAGTGCGTAACTGGTACTTAATTTATCGACTGCAAAAGGATGAAAGGTAAAGTCGACCTCGGCGGAATTTGAAGTCAGAACGTAACGGCAGACGAAATATGGCTACGCATTTCGTCCGGCGTGCTTAACGATTCTGCCAGCTCGCCGCCTTATATTTTCTTTAATATTATTAAGAATTGTATTTCAAAAATCATTAAACTATTTTGAGTATTGTAGAAAATTAACTGATTAATTGCACATACATTTTAACGACAACATCTTATATGAACCCCTATGCGTCGTATGAAACGCTAAAGATCATATGAACCCTTGAGGGTCATATGGACTCCAGTTCAGAAACAAAATGACCCTTTCGGTCATGAACGATCACAGAATTGCACGTAGAAAGTTCCCCTCCAAGGTACAAGTTCAGGCAAGGTTGTTTATGGAGGACAAGTAGTTTTCCATGCATACCAGCCTCCCCTCTCCACACCACTGATGTTACCCAAGGGAAAAGGTAAAGGCTGATACAGCTTGACAGCAGTGACGACGCAGCTCATCTCTACAGCTGAGTGAACTGGAGCAACGTGAAATAAAGTGTCTTGCTCAAGACAACACACAGCCCGGTCCGAGAATCGAACTCACTACCTCATGATCGTGAGTACAACGCTCTAACCACTGAACTTATAATATGCTTATTATAAGTCTCATTCGCACTCTCTCCCTCACTCTACCCCGTCTCCCTCTCTTTCTATCTCTCTCTCTCACACACACACACATACACATACATACATTCAAATTGTATTCCTAGTGCTCCTAAAAATATTTAGCTTAACGTGTGGACTCTATCTCTCTCTTTATACTTTCTAGAATAAAACAAAATTAAAAGAAAAAAAATCACAACTTTCTATTTTGTTCTAAGGTAAATCTAATTGACAAATATAAACACACTACCAGCAGTTTACAACCAGGTCAGATTGCTGCTCTCTCGTCTTTCTTCAGTATATATATGTGTATATATATATATATATAAGTACATCTGCAACAGCGGCTGGGAAAACTAATATGAAATCTTATTAGCTTATTTGTGCAATCATTTATATATTATTTTCTTGTATATCTATTTATCTCATGCATCTAATTTATTTCGCTAATGCATTTCATTAATGCCATGACAGCTATGAACTGTTGTTGATTACATTTTATTGTTATTGTTATTATTATTATCATTATTATTATTATTATTATTATTATTATTATTATTATTGTTATTATCATCGTCAATATCGTCATCATCATCAACAACAGCACGTTTCGACCTTTTGATTTATTTCTAAAGAAACAATTTGTTATATGTCCTATATCTAAGGGGCGAAAGCGTGATAATAATTAGCAAAATTGATGTAAGTCTGTATTAAATCTGTACTTTATAATTACGATATTAACCACATATCACGCATTTTGAATTAGATAAAAATTAAAGTTGTGACTTAACTTTCAAATGTTACACTATTAATTTTCTCAGTTAATGCGCAAGTTAGCTAATCCTGGTTGCCGGGCTAATTTTTAATCCATAGTATCTACTTTTTTCCATTCTGAAAAAGGAAATAAAAATAAAAATATATAAATGTTATCCTTCCATTGTAGTTTAGTCTCCCACAGATTCGTCGTAAACCTCTCGCCAAAATGGCTGCCATCTAACTCAAACAAATACAAAATGGCTGCAACATAAATCTAAAATAGGTTTGAATGCAAATCAGAAGATATTGTGTGGGACACGCAAATAGAAAACACTCAGCTTTGAGTAATACAGCAATAATGAGGAAACAAATACCTGAATTTTCGTGCACGTTTTGAGGAGGACTTAACAAAAGATGGCTGAAATTACACGTTTCTGCATCTCTACTGGTCTTGGCGTTTCTTTGTTCGTCCACCACAGGCTCGCAAACATGAATATTCGCATTTAGCCGGGTATTATATAAGTGAATTCACAAAAAAATCCTATTCATTCTCTTCGTGCACTTATTCATTAGTTTATTCGTTAGCTTCGATGTCTATTCATGTTATTATTATTATTATTATATTATTATTATTATTATATTATTATTATTATTCAGTAGTTTTATCACGTGCATTCACTGCACTACCGAGCGCAGCTCTGTGTTCCTTGGGTATTTGCTGTGGTTTGTTGTGATGCTCTTATTTTTATTATATTGAAAGTGTTTTACGTGAGATGTGCGCCGTGCCTGGTAGTACTATTTTCTGTATGTTACATATACTTGTTAGTCTGGTGTTTTTGTTATGTATTTGTCTGAATATTTTTTTTTATCATACCTAATGTGCCTACTATGATAGGAATATTTCTGATTTTATTATTATTATTATTATTATTATTTTATTATTATTATTATTATTATTATTATTAATGTGGCGAGTTGGCAGAATCATTGGCACGCCGGGCGAAATGCTTAGCGGAATTTCGTCTGTCGCTACGTTCTGAGTTCAAATTCCGCCGAGGTCGACTTTGCCTTTGATTCTTTCGGGGTCGATAAATTAAACACCAATTAAGTACTGGATTCGATGTAATCGACTATCCTACTACCCCCAAATTCCAGGCCTTGTTCCTATAGTAGACATTATTATTATTATTATTATTATTATTATTATTATTATTATTATTACTATTAGTAGTAAAAGAAGAGTGCCATTGTCATCTAGCGAACGATATTTCGACATCTTGTGTGTTTTCAACAGGTTCAAACAATAATTTTGTTAATCTACTTCATTTTGGTTAATATATAAAGGATTGAGGTAACTCCTCCAAAAGATATAGAACCAAAATTAAAAGAAGAGTGCCATTATTATTATTATTATTATTATTATTATTATTATTATTATTATTATTATTATTATTATTGAGTGAGAGAGCAGTGCATGCTATCAAAGTGAAATTGGGGTAAAATATACGAAGCCCAATATCTAACTGTCATTTCGCCTTCTTTCTTGACTATTCGTGGGTCAAAGCGGCATGCAACTATATAACATATGTGGTGCCCCTTGGCCACCACTATAAGTCCGGTCTGTTATGCTCCAGCTCCTTGTTCTATTTGGATTGGGAAGTCTCAGAGGATTTTGCTAGACTCAGACTTTGCTACTCTGTGCGATTTGTGCTCATACCACGTCTTGCCTCTCTCTAGTCCCCATTTTTTGCACAGTTACCTGATCGTGTTGCTACTACTTGTAGTGGTTTTGGGCAAGTCTAGGGCATTCCTTCGTGATATGGGAAATGGTTTCATCCACTCTGTTGCAGATGCGGCACAGCAAAGTCACTCACTCATTCCTCGAGTTGATCCTCCAGTTCGAGGCCAGAGCTTGGTCCTGCACTGCCAGTATAGTGCTCTCGGTTTCTCTTTTTTTTTTTTGGGGGGGGGGGTCCTTTCATCAGCCAATCCTATTTTTCCAGCAACTTCTGTTGTGACTACATAGAACTGATTGTGTGGTCCCTTCTTGCGTAATTCTTTTTCATGTCCTTTCTGCATTTCTGCCTTTGTTTTACCTTTTTTTTCTTTGCCCTCAATACTCCCTCGTTCCTAAATGTCACTAGCAAGGTTTCCTTACTTTGGGCCAGGTATCTCATTAAACTCTCGAATTCCACGCTTATCAGTACCCTTCCTCCATTTGCTCTCTTCATGCATAAGCTATCAGTGTCTGCACGTGGGTGACGCGCTCTATGCATCGTTAGGAGCTTTCTTGACTTCCTATCCATTTCCTTTAGCTCTTCCTCTGTCTAATTCAGGAGTCTAGCACCAAACCAAACTACTGCGACTGCGCGCGAGTTTATTACCGAAATTATGCTTCTAGCTTTCAGCTTTGAAGCCAATATTTTTCTCACTCACCGCAGGTACTCTCCTTTTGTCTTTTCCTTCATGTCGTGTGTTTGATTCCATCTGCCTCAAGTATTCTCAAGTATTTATAGTAGTAATGGGGTATGCCTGGCAAGCTTTTTTCTTCTCATCATCATCGTTAACACATTTTGTGAGTCCAAATAATAATAATAATAATAATAGTAATAATAATAATAAATATTATTATTATTATTATTATTATTATTGTTATTATTATCATCATCATCATCATCATCATCATCATCATCAACATCATCATTATTATTATTAAAGTGATGAGCTGGCAGAATCGTTAGCGTACGGGACAAAACGTTCAGTGGTAGTTCATCTGGCTTTACGTTCTGAATTCAAATTCCGCCGAGGTCGATTCTCACTTTTTCATCATTTTGGGGTCGATAAAATAAGTTCCAGTTGAACATTACGGTCGAAGTAATCGAGTAGCCCATTTCCCGAAAACCCCAGGCCTTGTGCCTTCGATTAAAAAGGACTGTTATGATGTAGATCTGGTAGAATAACCAGAGCGCTAGCAAAAATGCTAACAAAGGTTGTCAGTGATGGCAATTAATGAGCTCTGACCGTCTGATTTGTTCTCAATCCTAGTTTCCTTTTCATTAAGATCTTCCATCCACCTGTACACGTTGCTTTTGTCAATAGAGTCATTTCTATAAGCAGCATATAGCTTTATATGAATGTCGAACAGACTACACACCACCCTTTGTGAAGAATTCAATGACATTATGTCGTCTCTGCTTGGAACTAATCAAATGTCTGTATTGAAGAAGAAATAGAAGAATTTCTATAGAAGAACAGCTACCCTACCAACGTGTGAAATTTGTCATCTAATAAAAAAAAAAAAACTTATGCTTGCTACTGCATAACTTTCTGTATAACTCTCGTATATTATGTATTTATACGCAGGAGTGGGTGGGTGGTAAGTAGCTTGCTTACCAACCACATAGTTCCGGGTTCAGTCCCACTGCGTGGCACCTTGGGCAAGTGTCTTCTACTATAACCTCGGGTCGACCAAAGCCTTGAGAGTGGATTTGCTAGACAGAAACTGAAAGAAGCCGGTCGTATATCTATCTAGCTATATATCATCTATGTATATATATATATATGTGTGTGTGTGTGTGTGTGTGTGTGTGTGTGTGTTATTTATTTAAAGGTCACAGTACATGTATTAAAGCGCTACTAATAGTTTCATATGTTTAGAAACACTCTAACATATTCTTCAGGCGCAAACCACATAAAACAAGCTAAAGAATTTTAGTTCGTTATGATATGCAGTTTGCATCTGAGGAATATGCTTGAGTTTTCTCAACCTGCGAAACTATTAGTAGTGTTTTAATACATGTATTGTGACCTTTAAATAAATATTATTTATCTCTCATCAGATGGAGTACCTTTTTTTGTTTAATTTTCTATCACGGATCAGTACATTATATATTCTTTTTCTTGTTTCAGGACTTATTCTTTGTAATCCCAGTACTTATTTGATCGGTCTCTTTTGCCGAAACGCAAAGTTACGGCGGCGTAAACATACTAGCGTCGGTTGACAAATGATGTTGGGGGGACAAACACAGACACACAAACATATACACGCACACATATATATATAGAGAGTGAGAGATTTACGACGGGCTTCTTTCAGTTTCCGTCTACCAAATCCACTCACAAGGATTTGATCGGCCCGAGGCTATAGTAGATAACACGATATATATATATACATATGTATGTATGTATGTATGTATGTATGTATGTATGTATGTATGTATGTATGTATGTATTATCTATGTATCTATGCGTGCATGTATATAGATACGTATGTATGTAAGTATTTGTGAACCTCTGCTTGTCCCCCACCATCGCTTGGCAACCGATGTTGGTGTGTTTACTTCCCCGTAACTAAGTGGTTCGGCAAGAGAGACCGATAGAATAAGCACTAGCTTTACAAAGAATAAATCCTGAGGGTTGATTTGTTCGATTAAATGCGGTGCTCCAGAATAGCCGCAGTCAAATGACTGAAACAAATTAAAAAAAAAAAGAATAAATGAAAATGTTATGTAGATAATTATAGTTATGCATGCATGCATTAATATTTGATAAGGAGTTTGATTCCAAAACACATGGTTCCGGGTTCAGTCCCATTATAAAAGACCTTGGGCAAATTCATTCTGCTATAGCCGCGGGTCGACTAAGACCATGTGAGAGAATTTGGTAGACGGAAACCGAAAGAAGCTCGTGATATGCGTGCGCGCGTGTGTGTTTGTCTGTCTGTGTGTGTTTGTGTGTGTGTGTGTGTGTGTGTGTGGTGTGTGTGTGTGTGTGTGTGTGCGTGTGTAAGTGTACATTTGTGTGTTTGCATCTGCGTTTGTTCCCGAGTACCGCTTGACAACCGCTGTTGGTGTATTTACGTCCCGGTAACTTAGTGGTTCAGCGAAAACGACCCGTAGAATAAGTGTCCGGTTTAAAACAAAAGACAATAAGTTCGATTCATCCAACTAATGATTCTTCGAGGCGATGTCCTAGCATGGCCGCAGTGAAATGACAGAAACAAGTAAAAGATAAACGATAACTCCTATCATTTATGTATTCCAAACTCTAAAGCGAAATTGCAACTGTGTATGTCTGTGTATGAGAGAGAGAGAGAGAGAGTGAGAGTGTGTGTGTGTTTTTGTGGTGGTTGAGGGTGTGTGTGTGTGTGTGTGCCAGTAGTTTTATCTCTCACTTTCGGTGGAAGTAAATATACATGACCCAAACTGTTGGTCTGCCAGATATGAGAGTTCGAGTCAGCTACAATTTTCGTTTGAATCTTATTGACGAACTGACAGTCTCTTTGCCAGCATGAATAATAGCTGTACTTCTAAAGTACAAGCACATAGTTAACATCCTTGTGGTAATACCATTAGACTTTCACTTGCTTCCATAACTGACGTTCGTCATCCTGTTGTTCCTGATGCGATAGCCATTGTTGTCATTGCAGCTGCTCCATATCCAATCTTTAAAGAACTAATTTATGTTCTAGTTACCAAGAATTGAAATGTATATAGATTATATTATTCAATAAACAGAGGCACCTTAGCATTTGCGTATATCAAGCATGTATGTACGCGTGGGTAAGTGTATATATATATATATATATATATATATATATATAATTGTGAATGCGTGTGTATGTGAATGCGTAGGTTTGAGAGTAATATTCCAAGAATTGTCATATATATACATTAAACAGCGGCATATGTCTTCCATGTACTTTCTTGTAGTTTACGTACTTATATATTTTAAGTTTAAAAGACATACATTACTGCATACATATATACATACATATAGATAGATATATAGATAGATAGATAGATAGATAGATAGATAGATAGATAGATAGATAGATAGATAGATAGATAGATAGATAGATAGATAGACAGATAGAAAGTAGATAGATAATAGATGCATACATACATAGACAGACAAATAGATTGATAGATATAGACATATATATATATATATATATTATATATATATATATATATATATATATATATATATATGTGAAAAAAAGTTTTCTAAAATAACATTTCAATACCGGTTTCAGTCATTGAGATTTTTCAGCTATAGGAAAACAAGTAAATTTTTAAATTTTGGGAAAATTAAAAGAAAGTTTTTTAAAGGAATAATTGCATAGTATTCAAATACATGCGGCATTTTCCTTGTTTCTGCCTGTTTCTGTCTCTCTTGTTTCTGTCTTTCTGTATCTCTCTCTCATAGAGAGAGAGAGAGAGAGTTACAAACAAGTACACAGCTACGAGTACACTTAAATAAAGTGACTCACACACCAGCATAAGAATGTGCGTGTGTGTGTGTGTGTGTGTGTGTGTGTGTGTGTGTGGTGTGCGGGTGTGTGTGCGTGTGTGTGTGTGAGTGCATGTCTGTATATACATATACAGCTACATATAATTATATATCTAATATATATATTATATATATATATATATATATATATATATATATATATATATAGGTGAGAAAGTTGGAATGTGAAGTCGTGGTTTTTGATGTATAAAAGACAAAATAGAGCGACAAAACTACAGAAGACTTGTTTTATATCGTTAAAGAATATATTTAAAATGTCAGGAAAATGTTATAAAATTTCGTGTATAAAATTTTGTGCTATGAAGTGAAGTATGAGAGTTCTAGACAGGGGAAGGTAATCAGGGACTTTTTCGGTATAAGGGAGATAATACAAAATGTTGGGAATGACTGTTTTTTATTAATTTAGCATGATTTGGTTTACAAAGAATAGAAGGTCAGAAGTGGTTAAGTTTTGCTTTATATTTTTTTCCAATGAGGTAATTTTCCTTATTGCTAGAATTTGCTAGAAATGGTTAATGACTGTTCAATTCCTCACCAAAAGTTTCGCTGATATCGCGAGTAGTTTCAGCTGCTTTGCATCTTTTTTTGGGAGATGAATAGTAAAAGTGCTCGAATATCGTGCTTTGAAAGTTCTATTTCAGATGATTGTAACAACGTTTTCTTTATTGCCCACAAGAGGGCCAGACATAAATGGACGGTACAAATGAGAGAAAGGTTGATGGTGCATATGAATTTTACTCAGAGATGAAGTTAAAAATTTATATAGTAGAATGATAAACAAATGATAAGCAAAATAAATACACAAACAATGAAGTGGGGGGCGGGTTTTGCTTCGACTCCGCAAGCCAATACTGTAACCTTTGGTATAAACCTTATGGATATACAATGTGGGTTCATTCGCAACAAACTCGCCACAGCCTTCCATCTTTTTCCATATACATCAGGTGACAGGCATTTTCTCTCCAACCTTATTTAGATGATTGAAACAAATGTGAAAAAATATCAATGTGAAATTTGTTGATGCATCTGAGCAAGTCTGTGACTATTATCAGAAAATTGCCAAAAAAAAAAATGTTTTA
>NW_021832501.1:10000-20000 GCF_006345805.1 Octopus sinensis | reverse complement strand
AGAGTGTGTGTTTATATGATGTGTGTATGTGTATATTGAAAACACGTCTGTGTACGTATATATGTATATAATGAAAATAAGTGCATGGATCTCCGTCGGTTTCTATGAAGAGCGTGTAATTTTCCGATTGGTTGAATTCCCTTTTCATTGAATAAGCATTCTACAGACTCGTGCACTACTAATCTAGTCATTCTCACCTGCAGTCAATGTGACACAATGTGGATCAAAGTTGTAGCTTTTAATTACAGGTACAAAGTATCCGACGGGTTTGCACACAGCTTCTATCTGTCATCTTACACTAACCTGGTTTAGGTTGACTCCATGCCATGGCGAAAGTCACTTGCCCAAAACGTCACGCAGGGGGATCTAATCCGTGATCTCTTGATTGCAAAGGTAAATTTTAAATCATTTTGCCATACAGCGATTATATACTTATAGATGTTTGCATGATATATATATATACGAAAGAAGGTTATATATATATAGACATATACGTATATATTATATCATACTATATATATATATATATATATATATGTATATATACACATATATTAACAAACAACAGATGCCCAAACGCAAACCTGGAAGTACGTATAATACTACTACTGGATAGCAGAGGGTGGAATCTGAAGGTAGATGAGCTTTATACTGTACTCTATTACGTTCTTAGCAGAATATACTATAACAATATATGTGAGATATATATATATATATATATATATATATATAATGTAAATATACATATACATGTACACATAATAAACACATTTTCACACACACATAAACACGCACACAAACAAACACATAAACACACGAACAAAAGAAACAATTTTTCGATATTTTTATCGAAAATATCCTAAACTAAAAAAATAAACTATTGCACCAAAATTAGCTGTAACAGCAGACGAGACAACTGAAGCCCAGTTTGACATACACATATCTTTTATATAACAAAACATAATTTTGTTTGACATCTACTTCATACTGTCCAGACAATTATTTGACAGAAAATGGCGGTTGTATCAAATTGTTATTAATCTATGTATTACTATAGCCATTCCATATTACAGAAAACAAGCAAAAACAATTTAAAATAAGAAACATGCCAATGTTTACCTCGGCGCACTGCTCTTGTGACATTTTCTCAGAATTTTCTCTCCATTGTTTCAAGTTATTCTGTTAAACTGTTTTTTGTATGTCTAAGAATATTATTTACATCCCCTGCTTTTTGCATGTCTTTTTTTTAAATATTACCTGCATAACTTGGCGCAAGTGTGGCTGTGTATTTAAGATGATTGCTTTCCGACGATGTAACCTTGGTTCCATCCCCACAACGTGGAACCTTGGGCAGGGTCTTCTACTATTGCCGAGGCTCACTAAAACCGTGAGATTGGATTTGGTAGACGCGCTTCTCAGTTCCTGTCTACCAGTTTCTGTCTTTGGGCAGCCTAGGCAAATAGTAGAATGTATAGATAGCTAGGCTATGTCCACCTTCAGAATGACCCATAATATGGCCTCTTTGAAATTCAGACAGTTCCATGGCTTATTTTGTTCTTGGCATGATTAAACAGTCACATATAGAACCTGAAACATAAAAAAGTCAATTAATAAAAAATATAAACCATTATAAGTTAAAATAAACATAAGACGATGTTTTATAGGGTTGCCTATTTACTTCTGTCATGACTGTATATATATATATACGTGTGTGTGTGTGTGTGTGTGTGTGTGTGTGTGTGTGTGTGTGTGTGTATAACAAAAGGCGAAGACAGTTGAAAACACAAGAAGCGTGTGTATTAGTTTAATGCTCGGGAAAAATGGAAAAGTCTTTGACGCTTCGAGCCTACGGTCTTCGACAGTAAAGATTATGATGGGAAACTTTGAGAGAACGAAAACAAAGAAGAGAAAACGAAATCTGTAGGGATTAACGGTTCAATATAATGATATGTATATGTATGTAAATTTGTGTGTGTATATATATATATATATGTGTGTGTGTGTAAATATCTATGTTTCTACATGTGTTTGTGTCGTTGTGCTTTGTCGTTTTCTATCCTCCCCAAAGCTTGACAACCAGTAACGGTTTGTTCATGGGCCTCTTCACCTTGCAGTTCGACAATAGAGACCGATAGGATAGGTATCAGACATTAAAATAAGTACTGGGAACGATTTGTTAAACTAAACACTCTACAAGGCGCGTACCACACTATGGCCGCAGTCTAATGACTCCAGCAAGTATAAGAGAAATAATACAATTTTATTTGATTTTCGTGTTTGGGATTATTTTACACTAACTAAGGCGGCGAGCTGGCAGAAACGTTAGCACGCCGGGCGAAATGCGTTGCCGTATTTCGTCTGCCGTTACGTTCTGAGTTCAAATTCTTCCGTGGTCGACTTTACCTTTCATCCTTTCAGGGTCGATTAAATAAGTACCAGTTACGCACTGGGGTTGATATAATCGACTTAATCCGTTTGTCTGACCTTGTTTGCCCCCTCTGTGCGTAGCCCCTTGTGGGCAGTAAGAAATAAGAAACGTTAGCACACCGGGCGAAATGCTTAGCGGTATATCGTCTGTCTTTATGTTCTGAGTCTAAATTCCGCTGAGGTCGATTTTGCCTTTCATCCTTTCGGGGTCGATTAAATAAGTACCCGTTACGCACTGGTGTCGATGTAATCGACTTAATCCGTTTGTCTGTCCTTGTTTGTCCCCTCTGTGTTTAGCCCCTTGTGGGTAGTAAAGAAATTGGTATTTCGTCTGTCTTTATGTTCTGGGCCCAAATTCCGCCGAGGTCGACTTTGCCTTTCATCCTTTCAGGGTCGATAAATTAAGAACCATTTGCGTAATGGAGTCGTTCTAATCGACTGACCCTCTCCCCCAAAATTTCGGGCCGTGTGCCTACAGTAGAAAAGATTATTTTACACCAACTATTTCTACTCATTTCCTACTCCTACCTCTGTATTTCCTATTTTTGTCCTGCTTAATTCTTCGAGCCGATTCTTCATATCGGAGAAGAAATTAGTAGCAGAAGAGACAACGTGTTTTTTTTTTGTTTTTTTGGCTTTTGAGTTTACATGCCTATATCTTTTCTGCTGCCTTCCTTGTAAATCCTTCTTCGTGTTCTACTTATAATTTTTCCTAATGCTGGTACTTTCCTATTAGCTTTTATCTTTTCTCTTTTATCAAACCGCTAAGTTACAGGGATATAAACACATCAACGCAGTGGTGGGTACACACACACACACGCACAGACACAACCTCATATATGTCTTTTATACGACAGATCTTTTACAGTTTCCGTATATTAAATCCACTCACATGGTTGGTCCAAATCTATAGTAAAAAAACACTTGGCTAGAAGTCATTTATTCAAAGTGCCATGCAGTGGAAATGAACCGGGAACCTTGCGGTTCAGAAGCAAACATCTTACCAAACAGGTACGCCTGCGACGTG
Organism: Octopus sinensis; assembly: GCF_006345805.1. Classification (NCBI taxonomy): domain Eukaryota; kingdom Metazoa; phylum Mollusca; class Cephalopoda; order Octopoda; family Octopodidae; genus Octopus; species Octopus sinensis. Next base: position 16,546 of record NW_021832501.1, on the reverse strand, counting down.
GGTTCCAGGTGATCCGATCAACAGAACACCCTGCACGTGAAATTAACGTGCGAGTGGCTAAGCACTCCACCGACACGTGTACCCTTAACGTAGTTTTCAGGGAGGTTCAGTGTGACAAAGTGAGAGAAAGTTCTGATGAAAGAGTACAGCAGTGTCCGCCACCACCCCCTGCCGAAGCCTCGTGTAGCTTTAGGTGATTTCGCTCAATAAACACTTACAACACCCGGTCCGGGAATCGAAAACGTGATCCTACGATCGCGAGTTCGCTATCCTAACAGTGGGCCATTGTGCCTCCACTAATTATTTGCCGAACTGCTAGATAAAGGTGACGTAAATAAACCAACACAGGTTGTCAAGCGGTGGTGAGGGACGAACTCAGACACAAAGGCATATACATGCATATATGTATATATGTGTGTGTACGATCGGCTTCTTTCAGTTTCCATTTACCAAATCCATTCACAAACTTTTCGTCAGCTCGAGGTAATAGGTGCTTAAGGTGCAACGCAGTGGGACTGAACCCGGAATCATGTGGTTGGGAAACAAGCTTCTTACCACACAGCCATGCCTGCGCCTATCAATTACTCTTTACTCTTTTACTCTTTAACTTGTTTCAGTCATTTGACTATGGCCATGCTGGAACACCGTCTTCAGTCGAGCAAATCGACCCCAGGACTTATTCTTTGTAAGCCTAGTACTCATTCTATCGGTCTCTTTTGCTGAGCCGCTAGGTTACGGGGATGTAAACACACCAGCATCAGTTGTCAAGCGATGCTAGGGGGACAAACACAGACACACAAACATACACACACACTTGCCCAAGGTGTCACGCAGTCAGACTGAACCCGGAACTATGTGGTTGCTAAGCAAGCTACTTACCCTATGTGGTTGCTAAGCAAGCTACTTACCACACAGCCATGCCTGCGCCTATCAATTATTCAGAATTTATTCTTCTTCCAAACTTCCATCTAGAAAATTCTATCCAAATTCTATCTTTCTGTTTATCCATCAGATTTGATGTTTCTACTTAGTGATTTTCATTATCCGTCTGTTTATTCGGCTGTACAGGAATTGGTCAGGAATTAGTATGCATACAACGCGCACACATAACACATACACAGATATATACATGCACGCATTCACACACCATCACAAACATTTATATATATACATATGTGTGTGCGTGTGTGTGTGTGGTGTGTGTGTGTGCGCGCGCATGTGTGTGTGTGTGTGCGTGTGTGTCTACGTGTTTGCGTGTGTGTGTGTGTGTGCGTGTGTGTCTACGTGTTTGCGTGTGTGTGTGTGTGTGCGCGCGCGTGTGTGTATGTACACTTCCCAATTGGTGTACTGGCTTTCCGTTTACGACAGAGAAACATTTTTATCTTTTACTTATTTCCTTTATCAAATTGCGGCCAAGATGGAGCACAGCTGGGAGGATTTTAGTTGAAATAACCGCCCCTAATTCATATGGGGACATTTTATTTATTCTATCGGAGTGTTTGCCTAACCGCTAAGTTAGAAGGACGGAAACAATAAAAGAAATACTCATTGTCAAGTGGTGGTTGGTGACAAAATACAGATACGAATCACACACATGTAGGCACGCACACACACACACACACACACACACACACACATATATATATATTTGATTAGAGGTTATGATTGCCTCATGAAGGGATGGTGTCATCCAAGAAAATACTTATTCAATATCTAATATTTTGGAGAAAATTGATTTCCTTAAAATGATAGGTGTGTATATAAACAGTTTATATTCATATAAATAAAGAAGAAGAAAATGGAGATTGTGGGGTTAATAAGAGTTTATTATCAACAACAAATCGATAATAATCCCTTACAGCTGTTTCGATTATACATAACGAATTAACAAAATTTTAAGTTCATATTTCTGAACATAATCTCTTCAGGGGGGAAAAATATACACTTAGATGCTTTGTATATTTATATATCTATATGATGGGCTTCAACACAGTTTTCTTCTACCAAATTTGCTCACAAGGCATTGGTCGGATCAGAGCTTTAGTAGAAAACACTTGCCCAATGTGCCGCGCAGTGGAACTGAACCTGGATACACGAGATTGCAAAACGATCTTCTTGACCTCATAACCATGCCTGCACTTGTGGAAATATGTATATATTTTTCCTTAAAGTTATTATATACACAAGTAATGCAAAACGATATTTATTTATTTATTCATAATTATTGTGTATCTGCAGACAGTCCGCTGCGGTATTTAACAATTTTCACCGTGCTTCGCCGGTGTAAAGTGTTAAATAATAAATTAATATACTAACGTAATTAACAGCGAGCTTCCATTTCTCTGTTTGTCCATACCTCTAACGAATACATCAAAAGCAATTAACTGCCATAGTCTTTTCACTATTTTTCTGTATTTCGCAGAAAGAAAAACGAACGAACAGAACGTTTAGTTAACAGAACACTAAGCACAAATGTATATAATTTTAAATGTCCGTCTATCAATTCTACTCCATATACATAATTGACTGTCTCCATCTCTCACACTTCGCTTTTCATTCTCTTCTCGCTATTATTTCGTTGTTGTCCGTTCTTGTGTTGGTTTCGCGTAAATAAAACGCTCAATATAATTATTATTTCGACTTTTTGAATTAGTGTACCCACCCTTATCACTTTCTCTCTCTTTCTTTCTTTTTCTCTCTCTCTCTCTCTATGTCTTTATGCGAGTGTATGTGTGTATGTATGTGTGCTTGCCTGTTCTCACCTCACCTCACTGAAGTATTACCACAGGGCAAGCATAACGTTCATTAATTTTTAATATAATTATAACATACAAAGGATATGTGTATGTGTGTATGTGTGCGTGCGTTTGTGTATGTATGTATGCTGTCGATGTATAGATAGATAGATAGATAGATAGATAGATAGATAGATAGATAGATAGATAGATAGATAGATAGATAGATAGAGAGATAGATGGACTGACAGAAAGACGGACAAACAGACAGACGAATGGACAGACAGACAGATAGATAGACAGACAGACGGAGGGACTGACGAATAGAGAGACAAACAGATAGACAGAGAGATAGATAGATAATCAGAAAGACAGACAGACGGACGGACGCACAGATATATATATTGATAGATAGATAGATAGATAGATAGATAGACAGACAGACAGACAGACAGACAGACAGACAGACAGACAAGCGGACGGACGAACAGACAGAAAGACAGACAGACAGACAGAGAAATAGATAGATAGATAATCAGAAAGAAACACAGACGGACAGACAGACAAACAGACGGACAGATCGATCGATCGATAGATAGATAGATAGATAGATAGATAGATAGATAGATAGATAGATAGATAGATAGATAGATAGATAGATAGATAGATAGGCAAACGGACAGGCAGGTAGTTAGTCAGGCAAGTAGGTAGCTATGTTGCTGGAAAGATAGATAATAGTTCGTGTAGGTTTTTCATTATTACTTCAACAGTTGTTCTTAGTCATGCTATGATTTGATATTTAGGTATTTTATACTCATAAAAAGAGGGGGAAAAACTGCAATTCATTGTATTGCAGTATATTATATTGCAAATATATTTGAATATGGAGCACAAAAGGTTATAAATGAAAAGAAAGCAAAATAAAAAAGCGTAGCTAAGAGAACTTCTGATCAGACAGCTCTCCTGCAAAGCTGACGCTGAAAGGAAACGCGCTTGCATGGAGAAAACGAGTAAAAATGAACTTAAATTGAGATCAAGCAGCGTTGAGAATTTTAAGAAAGAAATAGCGAAAATACAGGTCAAAGAGAAAATCGTTGGAGATTTGTTAGAGACTTCTCTTAGAAAGATTATGAAGAACGACAGAGAAGTTATAGTAAAAGACATATTGAAAGGATTACAGGTGAATCACAGGAAGAGATGTTTCAATGTGGCGCAATAGGAGAAATGTGTGACAACCGAGAAAGGTAAATGAAACTTTGAAGTAAATAACCAATCCTGTTTTTTTTTTTACTGCGGCCATGCTAGAGCACCGCCTTTAAACAAATAAATACGGTTTCCTTGCCGGGAATTGAACCCGGGTCGCCTGCGTTATAACCAGGAATCCTGTTCAACGGGAATCTTATTTAACGTTTTAATATTAGGTTGGTTCACGTGAAATGCCGCATTTTTAATTATTTGTTATTTCAGTCATTTAAAAACTCAATTATATTTACCTTGCATTAAGGCGGCGAGCTGGTAGAAACGTTAGCACGCTGGGCGAAATTCGTAGCAGTATTTCGTCTGTCGTTACGTTCCGAGTTCAAATTCCGCCGAGGTCGACTTTGCCTTTCATCCTTTCGGGGTCGATAAATTAAGTACCAGTTACGCACTGGGGTCGATGTAATCGACTTAATCCCTTTGTCTGTCCTTGTTTGTCCCCTCTATGTTTAGCCCCTTGTGGGTAGTAAAGAAATATATATTTACCTTGCATTTAATTTTGACTCTTTTTCTTTCCCAACAATATTGGTATGCAAAATTCGTACCCACAGACCTTATGAAAATGATAACAACCAAACAATGTTGAGTGATTTTCTCGTGTGAGTACAAACTGGGTCACTCTGCTGCAGAAGCTCTACGGAATAACAAGCGGATCTGTGGTAATGGTTTTGTTAACATCAGAACTGTTCAGAGTGGTTCCTAAGCTCTCGTGTAAGAAATGATAGCCTTGAAAAGGAGTAGGCCAAAATCAGTTATTCGTCCTGATGAATTAAATGCTTTGGTCGAACAAAATCCGAGAACAAAGGTTCGAAAACTTTTATCAGAACCCCAAACATCACGCACAGGTGTTTTTGGACACCTGTAAAAAAAATTGGAAACGTCAAGAAAACAGATAGGTTTGTTCCACATCAACTGAATGACATTAAAAAAGACAGATGCCTCGAAGTGTGCTCCTTATTGCTTTCTCGACTTGAAAAAATACTATTTGTGCATCAAAGCATTGCTTGTGGTGAGAAATGGATACCTTTTGACAGCAGCAGGTGAACATGCAGGAGAGTCACCTAAACACTACCCAAACCCACCATTGCACCCTAAGCTAAGAAGTTAGTGGTCACTGTCTCATGGTCTGTGAAGGGAGTTATTCATTATTCATTTTTGCAACATGTGACAATTTTTGTAATTCTTTGAATTTATCTGAAAAAAAGCATGGCGATAACGAATTTAATAGCAGTTCCCACAAAGACAGAATAGTGTTACCATTTCAAAGGAATTTCATTAGGCGCAGGCGTGACTGTGCGGTAAGAAGTTTGTTACCCAACCACATGGTTCCGGGTTCAGTCCCATTCCATGGCACCTTGGGCAAGCGTCTTCTACTATAACCTTAGACCGTCTAGTCTTTTGAGTGAATTTGGTACACGGAAACTGAAAGAAGCTCGCCGTATATGTGTTTGTGTGTTACATATATGCATGTGTGTGTGTGTGTGCGTGTGTGTGTGTGTGTGTGTGTATTTGTCCCGCATCACTGCTTGACAATTGGTGTTAGTGTTTACGTAGCCGTTACATATATATATATATATATATACTTTGATACTTTGATACTTTGATAGGTTTCGGCCATTATTGGCCCAGGCCATGTCTAACTTAATAGCACCACCTGGTGAAGTCTTTCAAGTCAGAATTTGGGCACTATGGCCCACTCAAGTAGAGAGTTATTGTTTACAGAGACATATCCGGGTGTAGGGGGTTTATCCGGGATTTCTTGAAGGAATCTGTCCAAAGACTTCTTGAACCCTATAGGGTCAGTTTCTGTTTTAATGTGTTTTGGTGTAATGTTAAAGAGAGCGGGGCCAATTGAGGTGAAATAATTGTGCCGTATTGTTGTTATGAGATGAGAGTGCGATTTTTGTTTTGGGCGGATGGCACGGGGCCCAAGCCTTGGATGTACCTTAAAGGTGATGCCAACATCATTGGGCAATGCTGATGGAATATTTTCCACATCATGCAGATGATGTAGCGCTCACGACGATGTTGGAGAGAAATGAGTTTTAGCTTTTCTAGTCGACCCCAATAGTCGAGGCCTGTCATGCCATCTATCTTTTTTGTGATTGCCCTTTGAGGTGCTTCAACTTTTATGATACCTTGTATTGTGTGGGGAGACCACAGTGGACAACAGTATTCAAGGTGGGGTCGGGCAAAAGTGGAGAAGAGAAGGATAATAGTGTGGATATCTCTCGACTGGAAAGTTCTGAGAATCCAGGAACACATTCTGCGGGCCATGTCAACTTTGGTTGTCCACAATTACTCCCAAGTCTCTGATGTTGTTGGACGCCGCGAGAGTTTCACCTGAAGGAAGGGAGTATGGGAGTTTCAGGGCATCCTCTTTTCCAAAGTGGATTAACTCAAATTTATCCTCGTTCAGCAGCATATTGTTTTTTTCTGCCCATTGGATAACAGCCAGTAGATCTGACTGAAGGCATGTCCGGTCACTCGCCTCATTTATGACCTTCTGTAGCTTGGAGTCATCTGCAAAGATTTTTATGTTGCTGTGCTTGAT
>NW_021832501.1:0-5000 GCF_006345805.1 Octopus sinensis | reverse complement strand
AAGCAGGCTACTTACCACACTGCCATTCCTACGCCTAATATATTTTTATTACGGAAGGAAATGTATTTGCATAGTAAATGACCTGATTTGAGATGGTATGCTGAAACTAAAACAATTGCAGCGTGGAAGGTGTTTATAAGCCATTTAAAAACACACAAAAACCGCTAGATTCACTTCAACCTTTAAATTTAATATGTCGAAATATTTTCGTCGCTTTGAAACCGCGACCTCTTCACGGACAAAATTCCGTGCTGCATCTTATTTTTAATAAGTAGCATGTTGTCTGTCTTTATGTTCTAAGTTCAAATTCCGCCGAGGTCAATTTTGTCACTCATCCTTTTATTGTCGTTAAAATGAGTACCAGTTTGGCACTGAGGTCGAGATAGTCGACATATTTCTCTCACGAAATTGCTGGCGTTGTGAGGCGGCGAGCTGGCAGAAACGTTAGCACGCCGGGCAAAATGCGTAGCCATATTTCGTCTGCCGTTACGTTCTGAGTTCGACTCTGCCTTTCATCCTTTCGGGGTCGATAAATTAAGTACCAGTTACGCACGGGGGTCGATATAATCGACTTAATCCGTCTGTCTGTCCTTCTTTGTCTCCTCTGTGTTTAGCTCCTTGTGGGTAGTAAAGAAATAGAAATAGGTATTTCGTCTGTCTACGTTCTGAGTTCAAATTCCGCCGAGGTCGACTTTGACAGTTAAGTACCAGTTGCGTACTGGGGTCGATCGAATCAAGTGGCCCCTCCCCCAAAATTTCGGGCCTTATGCCTAGAGTAGATAAGGAATTGCTGGCCTTGTCTCTTGTCTTAATACATGTAGTTAAAATGTAAAAGACATTTAATTTATAATATGTTTTTCATATAGCCGTTGAACGGCTGATAAAGTGCTTAGTGATTCATGCTAACACACTTTTGGTATTTTTGAGCATTTTAAGAATATTGTTGAAGACAGCTGTACCTGACTAATTGTGCCGGAAACCCTGAATAGGGAGAAGTCCGATAACGACGGGACAAAGAAGATGGGAAGAAATATTATTAAATATTTAGCTGTGTGATAGACATAAGCAGCAAATACGAGGCACACATAACAGGAAAACTGGAGATAAGTGAGAGCGGAAGGGACGGACGGAGACAAAAACCAATGCGGCATTGCCTTAGCAGCTTGGGAAGAACAAGAAAGAACAAAAAATACATTATTTCAAGATCCAAATAATATAAGACAAAACGATACAACTCGGGAGATAAACTTCTTGTGAGCTGAAATGTTGGATGTTTGTGCAAAACAAGCGAAAAGGAATTGCAGGAAAGACAAGAGAACTTTGAAGTCGCATGACGATTGATGGAGAAAAAGGATGTGATGTATCAGAGCGGAAGTAAGAGGAAAAGGGTACGCTATGCATGGAAGTTTACAGAAAAAGGGGAGAGAGAGGAAGAAAGGAGCGATGACTTATGGATAAAAAAAACGTATATTTATACGCACAGGCATATATATATATATATATATATATATATATATATAATATCTATATATATAATGTAAGAGAGAGAGAGAGAGATACATAAATACATTTGTGTATAACTATAAATTTATATATAAATATATACATATATATATACACATAAATTAATACATATATACGTGCGTACGTACATACATACATACCATCATACATACATACATACATACATACATACATACATACATACATACATACATACATACATACATACATACATACAGTAAGTTTCCAGTAAACCGTTATTTATCAGAGCTGTAGATCCGACTGGCCGGCACCATTCATAACACGTCATTAAACTTAGTTTTTCCTAAGCATCGACCTCAATGTCCGCTCACTTTTGTTCGTATTCAAATTTAAAATAACAGTGGCCATCACTGAAGTATTTCGCACCAACATAATATAAACTTAATCCATTAGTGAACATATTATCCAATGTTTTATTAGAGTAACCAATTTGAAAACGATGTCAAATGAAAGTTTGTATCGCTAACATGACACTCAGTGATTAAGATCATTTAAGGCTTGAAATGACGTGAAAACCGGAATATAGAAGATGTTCTGCCATAATTTATGGCATTAGCGAACAGAAGGACATGTTAATGCAATTTATGGGTGATTCGTAAACAAGGAAAGGTATTCATGTTGAGCAAACATTAAAAAGAAAAGAGAAAAAACATCAACTTACTGCAGAACGAAAAATCGCGAATTTGTTGAAAGTCCCGGCTAAAGTTAATTAGCAGAGCATTGGAGATGATGGGATTATATATATATATATATATATATATATATATATAGACACATGTCTACATGTCTATTATGTTATATTACATTACCATATGTATAGTTTTACAAACACGCATTATATATATATATCTATATATATATAATATATATAAGAATGGTTGTATACTGTCAATCTAACACGAACGTGACAGTAGGGGGGTACACCACCGCTGTATAGCCCTAGGAAGCATCGAACGCCCTCCTGATGGCTTTGACACATTTTTCCCTGTGTCCTTATATACATTTACGAAGGGGAGACAAACACCCCCGGCCGCCGAAGCTCCATCTAGGGACACGTGTTTCAGGATCATTGTCCTTCATCGGCCTAGAGTAGCAGACAGCGGTCAGCTGGTGATATTTGTCTCGACTTCGCAATTGTATATATCTATAATTCAGTGAAGTCTATTCACTGATTATCAAAATAAGAAATACTGAATTTCTAAATCTCTCGTTGAGACATGTACGGTGGTGGGGCGATAGAATGGTTGTATACTGTCAATCTAACACGAACGTGACAGTAGAGGGGGGCACACCACCGCTGTATAGCCCTAGGAAGCATAGAACGCCTTCTGATGGCTTTGACATATTTTTCCCTGTGTCCTTATATACATTTACGAAGGGGAGACAAATACCCCCGGCCGCCGAAGCTGCATCTAGGGACACGTGTTTCAGGATCATTGTCCTTCATCGGCCTAGAGTAGCAGACACCGGTCAGCTGGTGATATTTGTCTCGACTTTGCAATTGTATATATCTAGGCCGATGAAGGACCATGATCCTGAAACACGTGTCCCTAGTAGCAGCTTCGGCGGCGGGGGTGTTTGTCTCCCCTTCGTAAATGTATATAAGGACACAGGGAAAATGTGTCAAAGCCATCAGGAGGCGTTCGATGCTTCCTAGGGCTATACAGCGGTGGTGTACCCCCCTACTGTCACGTTCGTGTTAGATTGACTATACAACCATTCTCATCTCGCCCCCACCACCGTACATGTCTCTACGAGAGATTTAGAAATTCGGTATTTCTTATATGTTATATATAATATAGATATAATATATATATTATATATATATACAAGCGTAAATATGTGTTGTGTGTACATGTATGTATATATGTATGTATAATATATATATATAATATATATATATAAAAAATATATATATATATATGTATATATATATATATTATATATATAGATATTATATATATATATATATAAAATAAATATATGTATATATCTATATATATAATATAAATATATATATGTATATATATATATATATATATATATATATATAATATTGTATAATATATATATATATTATTATATATATAATATATATAATATATATATAATGTATATATATATACAAACATGGAAACGAACATTTTTTTCAAACACGAAAGAGCAGAGTACAAGATATACAACATAAGGAATATTCCCCTTCTTCATTTGACCCTATTTCGTCTATCCGCGTTCGAAGGTACGGACATATAATATATATAAATATATATATCTATATATATATATATATATATAGATATATAATATATATGTGTGTGTGTGTTGTGTGTTGTGGTGTGTTTGTGTGGGTGTGTGTGTGTGTGTGTGGAAGTATTCGCCGCAGTATTCTTTTCTTTTCCAAATCAATATTCCACTCTTATACTTATATTGCCATTTCATTGTATTATCCTTGCAGGGATACGGTAGACTGTGATGAAATGATTACAATATTATGAAAGTATTCACAAATCCGATTACTGATATTTCGAACGTATTTAATACGTACGTTTTAAGTGGTTACCTTGTAACTTTTTTTTACGTAGGTTCCATGTCCATCAGTCAGTTACAAGCGAAATACATTCGTGGAATGAAATTTAACCTTATATGGTAGGTAGGATGAGAAAATTCACACGAGATCATAGAAAGAACCACAGAAAGAAAGAGGAAAACTAGGATCCTACAGCCGAAGAAGTATCTAGTGAAGGTGAAAACCAGTTAAAAGTAATCTAAAAATGAAATATAAATTACTAAATAAACAAGCAATAAACCTTAATGATAGATTGAAAGAAAAACACAAGATAAGAACAATTCATTTAATGAGGCCGCCAAGACGCGCCAGTTCAGTCTTAAGTAAGCTGATGATTATAATCCTCTTCTTGATGAAATTTTAATGAAATTAAGAAGCCATTTCTTTTCTTACTCAACCATAACAGCTTAGATTTATGAATATATTTATTATTCTAATGCTATCTTATTAAGCTGTCAGGTTAAACATTGAACAAGAGATAAACATTTTTAATACTTACATAAACAATACAATAAGATTAAGGGTTGAGTATTAATGAATCACAAAAGTAAAAAAAAAGCAAAGACAGAATTCATAAAACTATTAGTAATATTATATGCGAAAGAAATCATAATTAACTGCGCAATGTATTTTCACGCATGATATATAGGAGGAAACTTTTCTCCCGCGATTACTTCCGCAGCGGAAGGTCTTCCCACATCCGAGTATGCTCGAGCGTTTTGAATACGAAACTTTAATTAGAACTGTCTCGTCTTCAGATTTAATGCTATTTGCTTATTCTTTCCTTTCTCCCTGTGATAAAAGTCTATTGCCTGTTTATATATTATAATCCTTCCTTGTTCTCAGACTCTGTTTCATACAATGGTTCTTTTTATGGTTTGATACGACA
>NW_021832500.1:27500-28910 GCF_006345805.1 Octopus sinensis | reverse complement strand
TACCATATATTGTAAATGTATGTATATATACGTGCGTGATTGTATATATATATATATATACAAGCGTTATATATATATATATATATACAAGCGTACACACACATACATATGTGTGTGTGTGTTGATTTAAAATTTTGATACAAGGCTAACGAGTGCGGGTGAGGGAATAAGTCGATTATATCGACCCCAATGGTTGATTGGTACTTACTTATCGACTCCGAAAGGATGATAGGCAAAGTCTACCTCGGTGGCATTCACACTCACAGCGCATAGACGGAAAAAATGCTGCTAACGATTGTGCCAGCTCGCCCCGCCATCCACACACACACATGTGTGTGTGTGTGTGTCTATGTATGCATATTTATATATATATATGTATATATATGTATATATATATATATATGTATAATATATATATATATTATATATGTATATATATATATATATCTATGTATGTGTATATATATACATATATATGCACATATATATATATTTATAATTTGTGTATATATATATGCATGTCTGTATATATCTATCAATCTCTCCACACATACACACGCACTCACACACATATTTGAATAGTACAGATACATATAATCCGATACCTGGAAATACAAGTGTATATAACTTGTGGTGAAGAAAGAATATTTTTAACGCAAGTTTATGTAGAATTTCATACTTAACATTATAATCCCAGCATTTTGCCAATAATCAAGCATGCATTAATAATGTAATATTGTCAAAAATCTTACTACCAGGATCCAGCCAATAGCTAAACACAGATATATAAATGTATCTCTTAAAACATGTGTTCACTCAATGAAAGAGACTTGGAGAACTCAGTTATGTATGCAGCTCCTGTCGTGTTTCAACTAAAACGACATTGATTATGTAGGACCGTTCGCTGCATAAGTTAATATGTGACTACCAACGAAATTATATAATAGAAAATAGAGCAAGAGATGTCTCTCAGAGAAAGATGTGGAACTTGTATATATATTGCTCATGTTGTGTGCACAGCCATAATTTTTTAAATCATAATATATATATATATATATATATATATTATTATATTTTATAGACAATAGCTAACACACATACGCAAAGGATATGTCATACCAGTTCGTAGGAAGCCTGTGATTTATAGGCGCGATAGAACATTTTCTCGTGAACACTACTGATGTTAACACATGGAATTCATAGACAAGTGAACCCGGGACCATGTGGTTGGCAAACAAGCTACTAACCACACAGCCACGCAGTCAACATTTTATTAATAACATTTTTACAGATGGAAAAGAAAGAAAAAGTATTAAAAGTTTAAAAGATTATATTATGGAGAAAAACCAGCCTCATAACTACCTCACCAAGAAGACAAAGGGGGATTAAGCAGCAGGAGACGTGGCGGGT